>NC_079420.1:9459181-9636681 GCF_026213295.1 Gadus chalcogrammus
TACATAGTGTGTATTCATATTACACTGCAACATTATGGAACTGCAGCAGCTGCACATTAAAATGTAAAATGTTAAAATGATCAATTACATGAAGTATAAATACATATATAGACAATAGAAATGCAGTCCATATATATATATATATATATATACATATTCATATAAAAAGCTAGACTGGGTTTGTTACATGAGGCACAACAACAAGATTTCCGAGGAACTTCCATTTCCGTTCATCTGAGTCTGTTACCTAACCGCAAGGAAGCCATTTGAGTCTGGCGAGCGCCCAGCTACTCTCACCGCCGTCCCTCCCCGCGGCCGGCAGGCGTGACGCCGCTGAGGCCTCAGAGGGCCGGCGATGAGGCGCCTTATCGCCCACAACACCCGTCCTTCATGTCGCCCCTTCTGTTTTGTGTCCTGCTTCCAGGGGCCACGTTCTGCGGGCGGTGCAGCGCGGGGATGACCGGGGCCCTTGGGAAACGTGCATGAGTTGGCAGGTAAGGGCCCAGTCCCCTGGAGAACAGGATCCAGTGTGAGCCTGGATCATCCCACCACCCTCCCCTCTCGCTCCCTCCTGCCTGGGTGATGAGCCCTGAACTCGGCCTGGCCACTTGCACGTTTCACCCTAACCCCGCTCTCTGGGAACAATGGCAAGGAGTGTGTGTTTGTGTTTGGGTGTGTGGGAGTGTGGGAGTGTGTGTGTGTGTGTGTCTGTGGAGGTTCATGTGGGCTTGTCTTTGTGGATGCAAGGCTGTGTGTTAGTGGGCGTGAATGTGTCCGTGTGGATTTTTTTGAGGATGTGTGTGTGTGTGTGTGTGTGTGTGTGTGTGTGTGTGTGTGTGTGTGTGTGTGTGTGTGTGTGTGTGTGTGTGTGTGTGTGTGTGTGTGTGTGTGTGTCTGTTTAAGTGTGTGTGTGTATGTCTACATGCAGTGTGTGTATATGTGTGTGCATGTGCGTGGATGTCTGCATGGGTGCGTTTTTGTGTGTGTGTGTGTGTGTGTGTGTGTGTGTGTGTGTGTGTGTGTGTGTGTGTGTGTGTGTGTGTGTGTGTGTGTGTGTGTGTGTGTGTGTGTGTGTGTGTGTGTGTGTGTGTGTGCGCGCGTGTCTGTGAGGCTGTATTTATGTGTGTGTGTGTGTTTTATTGATCCGATAATTAATTAATTAATTAATACCTATATGTTATTTTGCTGCCGTCAATTACAAATGTAAAGTAAACAGATGGACCACATGATGGAGCATATTTTAAGGTTGATCTGCACTGTTGATTTAAGTGCAGTTGATAAGTCACGTAACACGTTATGTAACACCATAATGCTATATAGATGGCATAGTTTCTAACGGCAATATGAATTCACTGAACCCTTATTAATACTACAAATCATATACTCATATATATGTATATATATATATATATATATATATATATAGAGAGGTCAGTTCGGCTTCAATGTATTTAATATATAATTTATACATGTTCAATTCAAAGCAGCTGAATTCCACATATGCTGAACAGTGTTTAGAACCAAGATGTACACTAGTTGAATATAACCCATTGGGAACTTTGCATTGGTAAGGCCGTCCATTCACCACAACGTCTGCTGCCTGGGCTCCAAGTTCATGAATACATTAAAGTGCTGCAATTGGAGTGGATAAACATAAGTCCTTAGCAGTTATCTGTTACGGGGCTAGGTCCAAACGTCAAGAGGTCTCACCTTCTGCAGTCCTCAGTCCTGAATCCAGCCAGCGTGCCTCTTATTTTTCATTAAGCGGCTGGCTTTCTTCAAGCTTCACCAGCAGAATATTAATACTAAATATTAGAGAAATATCCTGGTCAGGGGCCAAGCGCTTCAGACAATAGTGCAAGCAAACATTAACCTTGAAGACAGAAAAATAGATCTGTTGAAAAAGAATAAATCCCCTTAGGCTTCATAATATGTATTATTCCACGTTGCTTTGGCACTCCTCTATTTCCCCGGCTTTGGGGGTTTATAAAGTCTGTGTCTTAAAGCTGAAATCAAACAATACATAAATCAAGTATCAATTTTTTTCTGTTTATAAAAAAAGATTGATAATACAAAGCATTGAAATATATCATGGCAATAAAAGGATAATATACTCCCCTATAAGCCCTACGACCACTTTTATCAATGTATTTTACAGCCCCTGCTCGGCCCTGTGCCAAGAAGCCAGGAGACGGCTTCAATAGAAACCCTGACCGCACCGCCCCTTTAAGTGGGCAGCATGCCTCTGAACTGACCTCCTCTTTAAGTGGGCAGCATGCCTCTGAAATGACCTCCCCTTTAAGTGGGCAGCATGCCTCTGAAATGACCTCCCCTTTAAGCGGGCAACATGCCTCTGAAATGACCTCCCCTTTAACCAAACTTACCTCCCGCCTCTGAACTGACCTCCCCTTTAAGCTGGCAGCATGCCTCTGACCTGATCTACCCTTTAAGTGGGCAGCATGTCTCTTAACAGACCTCCCCTTTAAGTGGGCAGCATACCTCTGAACGTACCTCCCCTTTAAGTGAACTGACCTCCCCTTTAAGTGGGCAGCATGCCCCTGAACTGACCTACCCTTTAAGTGGGCATTAAGCGTCTTGGGGAAATACATTTGGCAAGGTCTTAAGAAAACTCATTATTATGAGTAGTAAAAGTTTGTCCGCAAATAATATATTATGTCTATGCCAGCAGAATTTATTTGTATCAGATGAGCGTCATCCAACTGGTCACAGCCAATCAGGAATCAGGGCTATGGATCCCTGCCCATGCCATTCAGTCACCTTATGGTCATGTCCAACGACTCTGTAAAAATAACTTGTCAGATAGCATCACGTGATGAGATAAGACGGTACTTTATCAACCCAAGAAGGGAAACAGGGCAGCAGTAGCTCTGGAGGGCGTGCGGATTGACCAAACTAGTAACCGGGAGGTTACTAGTTCGATCCTTCTAATGGAGTGTTGAGGTGTGCCTGAGCAAGACACCTAACCCTGACTGCTCCCGACAAGCTGGCTGTCGCCTTGCGTGGTGGTCTCCGCCGTTGGTGTGTGAATGTGAATGATTGGTTGCAAGTCGCTTTGGATAAAATCGTCAGCAAATTCCCCTAAATGTAATGTCAATGAAATGTGGGTGTCAAGGCAGAAAGAACCGTGGTAGAAATGAATCAGATCCAAAAATGAAATACGAGTTAAACCTTCAAATTGTTAAATAACATTGAATATCTATACTAATTATTCTTATATTTCCCTTGCACCCAAAGAGGCCAATTAGAATCAGCTCGTTCATCAGGAGCATGTGTTGCTGCAGGGGCCCTTTCCTTCCACTCACGCCGGGGCCATTACCCAATGTAACGGCCGGCAGGATATGAACCCTGCACTCAAATAGCACTGCGCTGATGCCCCGCAGACATGATACAGCACTCTGCTCACGCTCCGGCGGGCAGCACAGAACACCTGGCCCCCACTGACCCGGCCCCGGCGAGCAGCGGTCAGCGCTGACTCGCACGCCAAGGCGTGGCGCCGCAGCACGGTTCAAGGGGAGCAGAGCGGTGCCTTTGAGCAAGGGGAGCGGTGCGAAGTGATGAAACACGAAGGCAACGCCGCCGGCGACGGCAGCTGGGATGTGTGGAACACTCCCTGTGATTCCATCGTAAACCGTCACGAAAAATCAAATCAAAACAAAATGCGAATCAGGGGGGTAAACATTTCTAGATTTCTGTGAAGAAAAGTGGATTAGAAGGACCACACATCACACACATGAATCATCAATCCGGTTTATTACAGAGCACACACAGCTACGGTCCGGTTGTATTTTGTATGTGTTTGTTGTGGGCAACAGAAATAATCTGATGGGCACCAGAGGAAATTATTTCCAATTGCAATTTCGTTTGGCAGGTTGTATCAATTTCTAATCTTTCCACGGTTGTCCTTAAAGTGTTCAAATCGGTCGTCTTTCAATTGTATATTCTCTATCGATTTTCGATCTGGGAAAAGTAGTAGTAATAGTATTAGTAGCTGTTATAGTAGTGCTAGTGGTAGTCTTAGTAGTAGTATCAGTGTACAGCAGTAAGTGTAGTTACTAGGGGTGGGTGTTTCAATCGAGCTATCTACTACTTTCACACCTTACGATGATGTTTGTTGTCTTATTTGCTCTATTTTTCTGTATTGTATTGCTTCTCTTATATTACTTGATAGTTTGTGAGATAATCATTGCATAATTAGCCTACTAGCATACGGTGATGTTGAGAAAGCACGGGGAGGGCCGTGGTGGTGTGTACTGCGGCAGACTGTTAGTCTCCGCAGTGAGTGATAATATATTTCTTATATGTGGGTGGAGGAGCAGCTGTCATGTCATCTCTGGTCGCGGTTTGCTAAACCCGGAGAAACACTCGCGGTCTCGTACAAGCAGCTGCAGGTACGATTGGAGGGAGCAGAAAAGAGCAGGACAGAGCAGCGTTTAGAAACTAAACAACCCAAAATAAACGCCTCCATCGCGTCTCTATTTTCTCCTCCGTTGAGAAATGACTCATTCACGCACCTTGTGATTGACAGGCGAGATGGATGCCCTGAATCAATTAGGGAAGAGATGCACTGATTGGCCAGTAATGAGCTAGGGTCAGTCCTGATTCTAAATTGTCTCCTACAAAGGTGGGCACAGTGAACTAGAAACTCTCAGAGAGCATTTCGCTCAGTAATTATGACGGACGGCTAGTCCCTTCATAACAAATGACACAGAAATAATTGCTCTTAGATCTTACCTAGACCACCTTTAAGTAGTTCAAATAATGCAAGGAGAAACATAGTAAAGAACAGGGACAGTATTACGACTAGTACTGGGACCTAGTCCCGTGTCAACAGAGTGCTTTACTACCGTGTTGCTTCTAAAGGAGTGTTGACCATTTTGACCTTAAAGGCTTTTGTTAGGGCCTGATATCAGTTGATGTTTGACGGGTGGAGGGAAGGGGGAGAGGGGGTGGAAATTGGTCCAATCTGCCAACGTCCATTAAAAAAAAATTATGTTTGCACACGCCGTCAAAGACAATGCAGAGCAATGATTTCAGCTGGGCTCTGACAACGACGTGACCCTGACCTTTCAACTCAATTCCATCCCCGTTTGGCAGGCGATAAAAGCCCTGTGTTCCTGTTGACACGACAACCGCGAGGAACCTCCTTATCCCGCGAAGGGGACTCCACCAAGGATCCTCAGCCACTGGTGTTTGTGTTTGAGTGTGGCTAATTAATGGATAATTAACGAAGCGCCTGCTCGCTTTTGTTCAACAGCACCCATGGCACGCGAGCAGCAGACTGCAACCTGCAACGTTAGCATCCAGAGCTAGCCCTCCGAGGCTGAAAGGCTGCTTCGTAGGCGGCGTTCCAACAGAGGAGGGCTTCCTGTCCTGTGCGGCTCGCATGTTTGCAGAAAATGCTTCCTGCGGAGGAGCCCCCCTCCGTCTCCTCTGTTCCGGTTTTACTTGAATACGGAAAGGACCGAGATTCATTGTGGGGGAAAGGGAACACCAGAGCTTCCCTGCTTCCCAGCTGTTGCTAATTAGCCCCATTATAAATCGTGGTTGGGTGCTTTTTTGTTTTTCTTCGTTCCCATTGAGTGGGCGAAGTCGAAAGTGCTGCAGACGGCTTTTCGCAAAATGGTGCTCATCTGGAGTGACGTGCGGTTCTGTCATTCACTGGCCTCCATATCTGGGCTCTCTTGTTTCCCCGTCTTTCGCTGTTGAAGAGAGGCTGGAGGAGGGAGACTCCTCATCAGGGCAGGCCTTTAGAACATGGATACACACCAGAGGACAGAGAGACAGACAATAACACAGACGGACAGGCAGACATTGAGAAAAACAGACAGACAGGAGGACCGACAGACAGACTGGCGGAAAAACAGACTGACAGACAGGAGGACAGACAGACAGACTGGTGGACAAACAAACTGACAGACGTACAGGAGGACAACCACACATACGGACAGACAGACAGGAGGACAGACAGGTGGACAGTAGACGACTTAATGTATGATGTCATTAGGTCCCTAATTCCCTCAGCTGTAAAACTCATGCTGTGTCTGCGTTGTGGACCTCAGCCCTGATAATAAATGGAATGGAGCTGCAATTCAGCTTTATTTTCACAGCCGACTAATCTAATGACGCATTTTTTTCTGATTAATCGCTGTTGGGTCTATAAAACAACATAAATAAAAGCAAACCCCATCGCAAGCGACCAGAGTCTAAAACGTTGTCTTAATTGTGCCTCGCTTCATTTATTAACAACAACCGCCAAATATTTTAACATCCAAAGCATAAAGTAGCAGGTCTTGATAAACTGTGTGAATGACTCTCCGTTTGTCAAAATAGGATGAAGTAATTGTTATTTATATTGGCTATTCAAGCGCCGTCACAGCCCTAAGATGTAATAACCAAGCCTTCATGGTGTTGATGGAACATTCCCTTCAGCGGACCACCGCCACTGCCCCCCCCCCCCCCCCCCCCCCAAAATCCTCCCACACTGTCATCACATCGTGGATACCTTACGCCTTATGTGTGTGTTTTTTTCTCCTCCACACCATAAAGATGAAACATGGAGACCCCTTGCGCATAAAAAAAAACACCTATGTGGTCGTTCAGTAATACGATGTGTTCCTGTGCCATCTTATTTATTTATGTGTTCATTTATATGCGTTGGGTTTATCCAACAGCAGTCTCATTTAATCTCCAGACAATAGCCCCCGAGGGGAGGAGATGTTCCGCCACGTCTTCCTCCACCAGTGAGATTCGGCTAAGACCCGCGCTTGAGATTATGCGTGACATAATGCGCGCGGTGCGTGTAAAAAAAAACACAGGCACGCGGGGCGATACCATCTACAGTACATTAATCCCATCGCACGCGTCGGTCACGCCGGGGCAATCGTGGTGTGCGTGTTATTTTTAGGCCCACGGTGGTTCTGCAGCATGCGGGGAACGGTAGGAGCAGGAGGAAGAGGGAATGATGGGTGGTTGTTCCTCTCCGCTGCCATGCTTTGTGCTTCGTCGCAGGATGTTAGGAAGTTACTACCAAGCTATTATTAAGGACTGACCTCATTTCATTTTGCATCTAATTAATCTCGCTCGCTTCCTCCTCCCTTTGCTCCCTCTGATTCTCTCTGTTTCTATCTCTGCCGCTCTCTCTCTTTGCCTCTCTCTCTCTTTCTTTCTCTCTCTCTCTCTCTCTCTCTCGCTCTCTGTCTCTCTCTCTCTCTCTCTCTTTCTCTCTCTCTCTCTCTCTCTCTCTCTCTCTTTCTTTTTCTGTCACCGTCTCTATCTCTATCTCTGTTTCTCTCTTTCTCTGTATCGCTCTCTTTCTCTCTGCATGTCTCTCTCCCCCCTATCTCTCTCTCCCTCTCTCTTTCCTCTGTTTCCTCTCTCTCTCTTCCACCCCCTGTCTCTTTCTCTATGTTTCTCTCTGTCTCTTTCTCTCTCCGTCTCCCTCTTTACCTCCCTCTCTGCCTCTATCTGTTTCTCTCTCTCTCTCTATAGCTCCTTCTTTTTCCCTCCCTTTCCCTCTTCTCTCCCTGTCACTCTTTCACATGTTTCAGCAACCATGGACACTCCGACTAGCTCACATACTCTCAAACCCAGATGCACATTCCCACACACGTGCACAAATACAAACATACACACACACACACACACACACACACACACACACACACACACACACACACACACACACACACACACACACACACACACACACACACACACACACACACACACGACATATTCACAAGCATGCAGAGAAATACCAACACATACACACGCACACACAAGCACATCCTAGTTTGCCTGTTCTTATGCTGCTATTAATGTGAAGAGGGAGAAAATATTTCCAGTGAAAGAATCAATCCTGTTTCTTTAGTCAATGAAAAGGAAGGGAAATAATTTGCTATCCCGGGGTAGGATTAGACGGCAATTTTTAAAGGATAATTGTCTCCTATGTGAATAGTGGTTCAGTGTTTTTCGCTTTTCTTTGGGTAGCGCGTGGGTTTTTGTCTCCCGGTGTGATTTCTGTGTGACTTCTATATGCACCGGAACAAACAGGAGCCTTGTGATTATCAGTTGGACTGTGGGCTCTCTGTGTGTCGCGGATGATGGATGGAAGGCAGTCGGGCTGTTGTTTGAGCACTGTGTGGTCTCTGCCTCTGACATATTGATTTGTTGCAGCATGCAAAAATATCGCTTCTAGTTTCTATGGCTTCCAAGGTGTATTCTCATTGGTTCACCGAGGGATGGAGTGATTTCGTCCAATCACACAAAATCTCCCGGATCCCCAACACAGCTCAGATCTAATCAGTTGTTGTTCATATCCTGTGTTAATTACTTCCACCCTGACGTCAATGTGTACTACATACGAAGGCCTGTGCATGCATATTAATAGATATGTATTTATTTATGCAACCACAACAAGGGATAAGCTAATGTTCTGAGCGCTTTACAATACAACACAATGCACGTTCCAGAGCAGAGAGTGTCTACATATTGACATTCAGTGTTTGGTACAAAATTGGGACGATGGCATGGCTTCGAACCGGAGGAAGCAGAGCTACACTCTGTTAGCCAGCAACGTATCCACCATTGGCATCGGTGTTGATTTAGTTTCCCAGAGAAAACAGATTTTCCGGTTCCATTGTCTGCCGGTTTCGTTCATAGTTCCTTCACTGTTTGGTTTGCAAATCAACTTAATCTTGTCACTTCTCACCAATGAGACCGACTAGACTGCAGCAGGAAGACACAGGAAGCTGTCACGCTGCACCAAATCAAGCAACATAAAAAATGTTACAATAGTTACAAAACTATCTCACTCTCGCTAACCTTGCTGTGTACCAATGTACCATAAGAGAAAGAAAAATAAGGTCAAATGATAGAAATGTATACGTTTCAGATCTTATTAGCAACGTGATTCAGCCCACCCTTAATTCTAAACGTATCAGCTTGCTGTAACGCTGAAAGTCACAAATCAGCGCACACAGCGTTCATACTCGCTTTTATCTCTATCATTTATCCCACCAAAATGACACGGCAAAAAGGTTGAACGCTACGTGGAGACGAAATGCTCACGGTACCGATTACGTACCGGGATCGAATAGACCCCTCGAATAGATCAAACAAGGCAAGAAGAGAAAATCCTGATTTAATACAAAGAATACACCAAAAAATCTCTTGCCTCCAGGCTTCCTGTGGTTGGACTTTGAAGTTCGCAATTACAGATGAATGGAGTCATTAATCGATATATTAATCAGCAATTACAGTAATAGCCTGCCCGTTTTGAAGGGAAGGAGACAAGCCTTTAGTTGAGGGATATAAATAGGCGCTGTGACACACATAACACCAGAGAGTGACTGCAAAGAGGCAGCCCTGACTGCCAGAACATACCCCTAGTCGTATACCATCACTAACTCACACACACACATCACTCACCCACACACTAATCACATACACACACACACACACACACACACACACACACACACACACACACACACACACACACACACACACACACACACACACACACACACACACACACACACACACACACACACAAACATTACACTCACCCGCACACTAATCAAACACATTCAACCACACACACACGCACGCAGCCACGCACACACATAAACACACTCACTCTAACACACACACACACACTCGAACATCACAGACACATAAACCCACACACACACACACAAACCACAAACACACACACACACACACACACACACACACACTCGAACATCACACACATAGACACACACACAAACGCAATGATACATCTCTCCCATCCGTTCCCCATGTCCCCAGGTGGCTTTGGTGCGGACGGCATCGCTACTGTACCCTGTTGCACAGACAACATGTCACCACACATGTGTCATATTATCAGAAGTTTCCAGATATCTCACTGGAAGGAGTGGTGGTGGGGGGGGCATGGCTCTTATTGATGTTCTCTCAGTGCCAGGTATAAATCACCGCACACAGAAGTCATACTCGCTTTTATCTCCATACGCCGTTCATCCTGGAGATATGACACAGCAAAAAGGTTGAACGCTGCATGGAGACTCAGTGTGCGTGTGTGTGTGTGTGCGTGTGTTTGTGTGTCTTTGTTCCTTGTGTGTGTGTGTGTGTGTGTGTTTGTGTGTGTGTGTGTGTGCATGTGTGTGTGTGTGTGTGTATATCTCATTAGAGAAGAAGATGAAGTCTACTGACAGCCCCGGAGAAAATAAATAAATTGGACCCTGATATTAAATTGCTGTGTCTGTGTATATATATATATATATCAGTCTGTTCCGACTGACCTTCAAGTTGAGGCTGGCATGTGTGTCTATTTTTCTTTGTACTGAAATCCAGTAAAACCAGAAAGAGTGACAATGTTTTCCCTCCTTATTACAAGAATATCCTGTCTCTGCATGACTCTTGGCTTCGGAGCTGTGGATTTTCATTGCCAACCCGAAAACATTGAAACAAACCACTGATCCGTCCTGTTGTTTTGATCCAGAGAATCCAGCCCCACCATTAGCCCTTACATTGTACGGTTTCTCCAAACATCTATGCTAGGCATCAGAGACGGGCTCGCTATGAAGGAACTGCATGCACAGGGATTACCTACTCTGTAACTGACATTTCAAACAGACCTATGAAGAGGGTTATGTAAGGAATAAACTAAGGCATGATGTCCCGCTAAATATATCAATCACAGGATACGCCTGAGTGGGTAAATCCGCTCATACTACCGTAAGCAACATGATTAGATGTAGGTTACATTCAGCTGTAAGGTAACTTTCAGAATACACTCCTGCGGTCCTTTGATTGAATTGTTTTCGCCTTGTCAGGCCAAAGGTTGTATTTCAGAGTTGTTTGTAAAGCTGGATTTGTAGCGCATTGATTGTGAGCTGCTGAAAGGCAGAGGTGTGCAGTTATTGAAAGATAATGCACACTGTCGGAACGTCATTGACTTATCAGGATCAAGTATTGATCCCAATGCTGTGGTATAAGTAGCTGTTGACATAACAAGGTATAAGTAGGTGTAGGTATAAGTCGGTGTAGGTATAATTAGGTGTAGATATAAAGAGGTATAAGTAGTTTGATTCTGATACATGAAACAACTGGATGGCTCTTTGCCTTTTTCTAACAATGGAAAGCCCTGAGCTACGAATCGTTTTGAGTACAGAAAAGCAATGCTGTGGCGCATTATTTTTACTTTGGGGATATCTGCAGCAGAATAATTATCATACACTAGTAGTATGTGGTATCGCTTATCCGCAAAAATGAAAAACAAAAACGAAATATTAACCTCATATTTCAGATTTCTATGGCCACTAGGCACCCTCTCTTCTTCTTCTTTAAATAGCTTGGGGAGCACTTTAGCCTTTTCATTTTCAATACAATAACAAAATCCAGCACAGCATCTGAATATCAAAGTTTCTTCATTTTTCACAAGTGCAAAAGTAATGATAAAATCCCAATGGGATAGACATTTAATAAATAGCCACTCCGAATTCGATTGTAAACTTAGATTGTTCTCAGCCTCACTCACTTATCGGCGGCTGATCAATTAACACATGTAAATATAAAACACTTTAACACTCTGCCCTCTTCTGACTTCTCGTTTCAGGCGGCTGAAGTACTCTCTCTCTCTAGAGTGGAAGACCCGTCAATGAATTATGAATGTTGAACAAGATGACCTCCTCTCAGCAGCAGCAGATGATGAGAGGTCCTAGGCTGAACCGGGCCTTGTCCGACCCATTGCTTGTGCTGCTCCTGGCCCTCCAGCTGCTGGTCGTGGCAGGCCTGGTGCGCGCTCAGACCTGCCCATCCGTCTGCTCCTGCAGTAACCAGTTCAGTAAGGTCATCTGCACGCGGCGCGGTCTCCGCGACGTCCCCGATGGCATATCCACCAACACTCGCTACCTGAACCTGCAGGAGAACCTCATCCAGGTCATCAAGGTGGACAGCTTCAAGCACCTGAGACACTTGGAGATCCTGCAGCTGAGCAAAAACCACATCCGCAACATTGAACTGGGGGCTTTCAATGGACTGGCCAGCTTAAACACCCTGGAGCTCTTTGACAACCGCCTCACCACCATCCCCAACGGGGCGTTTGAGTACCTCTCCAAGCTGAAAGAGCTCTGGCTGAGGAATAACCCCATAGAGAGCATCCCCTCCTATGCCTTCAATAGAGTGCCGTCGCTACGCCGGCTGGACCTTGGGGAGCTCAAGCGTCTCTCTTACATATCGGAAGGGGCCTTTGAAGGGCTGAGCAACCTGCGCTACCTGAACCTGGGTATGTGCAACCTAAAGGAAATCCCCAACCTGATTCCCCTGGTGAGGCTGGATGAGCTGGAGATGTCTGGCAACCAACTGGCGGTCATCAAGCCCGGCTCGTTCAAAGGGCTCATTCACCTGCAGAAGCTATGGATGATGCACGCCCAGATCCAAACCATAGAGAGGAACTCTTTTGACGACCTGCAGTCGCTAGTGGAGCTCAACCTGGCCCATAACAACCTGACCCTGTTGCCCCACGATCTGTTCACGCCCTTGCATCACCTGGAGAGGGTGCACTTACACCACAATCCATGGAATTGTAACTGTGATATTCTCTGGCTGAGCTGGTGGTTGAAAGAGATGGTGCCGGCCAACACTAGTTGCTGTGCCCGCTGCAGCTCCCCGTTCAGCCACAAGGGGCGCTACATCGGGGAACTGGACCAGAACTACTTTCATTGTTATGCTCCTGTTATTGTGGAGCGCCCAACAGACCTGAATGTGACAGAGGGCAGCCCCGCAGAGCTCAAATGCAGGGCCAGCTCCCTGACATCTGTCAGTTGGATTACCCCCAACGGCTCCGTCATGACACACGGTGCGTACAGGGTCCGCATCTCTGTTCTGAACGACGGGACCTTGAACTTCACCAATGTTTCCATGCAGGACACGGGCACCTACACGTGCATGGTGAGCAATTCGGCGGGCAACACGACCGCCTCCGCCACGCTCAACGTGACGTCCACCGAAAACAGCGGCTTCAGCTACTTCACCACGGTGACGGTGGAGACCATAGAGACCCCACACAACGAGGGCTTCACCACGGTGCAGCAGAACGTGAGACCCACCACGTCCGGTCCCTGGGAGTCTATCTCCGCCAGCTCCACCACCACCACCACCACCACCACAGCCCGGAGGTCGCAGTCCACCCGGACGACGGAGAGGACGTACACCGTCCCCGTCACGGAGCTGGGCGGAGAGGGCTCTCTCAACGGCCTGGACGAGGTCATGAAGACCACCAAGATCATCATTGGCTGCTTCGTGGCCATCACGCTGATGGCGGCCGTCATGCTGATCATCTTCTACAAGATGCGGAAGCAGCACCACCAGCAGAACCACCACGCGCCCCAGCGCACCATCGAGATCATCAACGTGGACGAGGACTGCGTGACCGGCGGTCCAGGCATGGAGGGACACCTTTCCCTTCCCCCACTGGAGCATGAGCACCTCAACCATTACAACAGCTACAAGAACGCGTACAACCACGTCTCCACCATCAACTCCATACACAGCTCCGCGCATGAACCTTTATTGATCCGGGCGAGCTCCAAAGACAATGTGCAAGAGACCCAGATCTGATCTGCTTTCGTTTTCGTTTTCCCGGAATGGAACGGGACACACACTGATTCATTCAAGTATAGACGATATTTACAAGACGATTATTGGCCGAGAGGTTGAGGAGTTTGCCGGCCATTGAAGGGGACAAACCTGGATGTGTCCTCGGCTAATCATTTGTTGGTGATGTTTATTCAATGACTTTGGGAATTAGGGTATGTCTACTGTTTCAAAAAGTGTCTTTACAAAACAAAGGTTATTTATTTAAGAAAAATATTGTGGTCAAATTTAGAAAAAAATGTGTTCTGCATTTATTTTTTCAGCTCTTGATTCATTGTTTTCTTTCATTGTTGATAGGTTTACTTTAATGCTTAAAGAAAAGAATGTTAGTGGTTTAATTTAATCAGGTAGTCTGACATATAGAAGACAGGATGCTTTTTTACTCCCATCTGCTAAAAACTTTCAGCCTCGTTAGTGAATCTCCTCTGCCATCAATTGTTTTTTGAAAAAGATAAACCTTCTTGATGCATATGAGGAATGGGATTAGTTTTTCGTTTTTGATTCATAAATTCTATCATACTGATATCAAATGTCATTACAGACGATTTTACAGCAAGGGAACATTTGTATTTTTACTATTGTAAAAATAACAGCCAACAATTAGAGATTAATACGGAATGAAACAATTAAGTTTATACACTTTATTTATGAAGGAACAGACTTATTTGTGGTTTCTTTTTTTCTATACATTTATCCCATTAACATTCACCTGTTTTATTTTTTGAGCTGTGCAAAGATGTCCACAGATTATGAAATTAACGATGTCATTTACTAGCATACAACTGCTTGCTAATCAGGGAGGGTCTTAATGCAAATGCAATCATAGGGCACAACAAACCAAGAGTCTAAGACTAATTGGGAAGATTCAAATCAAAGGGTAAAATACACACACGTGTCTGAATAAGGAGCAGCATTATGGTTAACTATAAGTCACTTCTCTCACAAACAAAAATCACGATACCTTCTTACCCCACGATGTATTAAAGTTAAATCCTCTTGATTAGAGCCCTGATGGGGCGAGCAGAGCTTCCATCCCCTAGCATAACAGCAGCGCTGCTGAGGGGCAGTTAAACACACTCCTAAATCCTTTATACAGCTGCGTGATCACATTGTCTGTCATCCGCTTGCCACTATCACACATGGCCAGGGCACGGGAGTCCCAGATCCACACAGGGCCCCTGCCAAGCACAGGACACCCGGCCCAGAGAGGCCGTCCTGCCAGGGCTTATGCCGCGCGAGGCGTCAGGGGAGGGCATATGGGACCGGGCATCAAGCAGATGTTCCCGGTGGCACCTGCGTCTCATCTCCGCTCAGAGCCCCAACTCTGGGCCATTTCCATTTTAATTGACATGCCCATGGGTTGAGAGACAGACCCCGCGCTGAATGCACCGCGTCTACTCTACAGTCATTTGCCAAGTCTCAACACTGGAAATGTGTGATGTTAGGATGTGTTGGTCACATCCAAGACCGTGAAAGGTGTCTCCGGAGAGGCTCTCCTGCAAGGACTTTGCTTTATCTCTACTACCAGTCACAGATACATTCAATCCAAGCCCTTCGGTTATCTACAATGGCTCTGGATTTGACAATATGCATTTAATTACACGTGTTGCAGATCTGAAGACAGACCATACCAACAATTGTTTTTCTCATGATATGCTTTAACTATGACCAAAATATTAAAGATTAAACGGAAGTACAATGAAAACGTTTTTGGAAATGAAATACAAAAACGTGATTATAGAAATATCAAATAATTGTGCCAAGGCCTCCCTGGATTAAATTCATCTTGAAGTTGCACTGAAGTTGCATACGTGTTCATTTAATCAATTTTTACCCGTGGAATGAGGTGTATGTGTTGATCCATGATTGATTTGATCGTCCGTACCGAGAGAAAGCAAACAAGTGTGACCGTCCCTTATTTTTAAGTTGAAGGTAAACAACAAATATGTTAGTTAGACTGTCGCATATATATGTAGGAAGTATAAATATTTTTGTCGCCGCTCTGAAATTCATACTTTAGTTTGATTTGTTGGTTTGATTGTTTGTTTGTTTTAGAGAGGAAACGCTGTTCTAGCAGTAGATTTATATGAGCATATGTTTTGAGAATAAAATGAACAAAAACAAAAAAACTTTTTAAAGTTTGATTTTACATGTGCAAACAACTTGTTCTCAAAAGTAAAAAAGACAAACAAGCTGTAAGAAGATAATACATTGATTTTCATGTAAACATTCTTTTATGACCTTTAAAAGATATGAAGATCAATTATAGGAACACAGTTTGTAGTTCAGACACAAAATATGGTTAAAAAATAAACTATTGTTGTTTTTTGTATTGTCTGATTCTTATTTCTGTGTAGGGGACATCATGGATGACAATATCCTTGCAAAAAACCTTTTCATTGTTATGAATTATGTTGTACCAGTTCTTAAACTATCGCTGGTTAATGTGTCTTGTCAAAGAAATGTGTTCTGCAACATCAACTCCATTCCCGCCTAAAAATCACGAAACAGATGGTCCTTTTACGTAATTCTTCCAAATTGGAAGGATGGTGAATGCAAATCTTTAACCAATCACTTCAATGGTCGGTCTCCTCCACGTTATTTTCACAGGAAACAGAGTTGATGTGGCGGACTGCGATTGTTTCATAACACAAGTAAGAAGCAGTACTCTTTAAATTAGAAGAAATCCATGCATGACAGTGCCCCTTTAAGGCTTGTTTGAGATTATTTTTTCTGTTCAACTATTGCTACTTTATCAAGTGTAACGGCTGTCAGGCATTGCCGGTCGTTGCTGTGGTTGCTATGTATCACAAAAAGGACACTGAATAATCTAAACCATCTCTTGCGAATAACTTTACATACATAAGAAAATGAAAACATCACACCAAGCCATGTTACATTTATGTCACGCTATATGATAGTAATATTATACTATCTGAAATGACAAAATGTCATCACAGGGGACTAACAGCGAATGCAATGCTTACATCAAATGCTAAAATAGAAGCTTAAAAATCTCCTTTTCTTATCTATTTATTTGTCAGCCTCACACTAGAATGTCTTCGCTGTCAAATTGCTTAAAATATTACTAAGTTATATCATGCATTAGGCCTACAAAACGTTGTAGATACATTATGGATGTTGTTTAATACAATCGAAACGTTGTTATTGATGGATATGTAGTTATGTCAATGTTTTTGGTTGTAATCGGCGAATATTCATGCCAATCGAAGCAGTAAAACATTTAAAGAAAGATGTGTGAGGCACGTATGACAGTTTGTCAAGGGAATCAGCTGAGACCCTGGGATGTCTTGCTCTAAGATGCAAGATTGATACCCTTGCTCTTGAAATTGTACAATGCCATGGGACTTGAGGAATACATGATAGATCAAATGTTGAGCATTTTCAAGAAAGCGTCTTGAGAAGGCAGTGAGCTCCTGGGGAACCGAATCTAAGTCATTTTTCCAAAGAAAAGTATGTCCCCTGCTGCTACCATCAGACTCGCACCACCACTTTGTTCTTAATCTCCATCTTGTTGACTGACCTCTTGAGAAAGAATTGCCACGCAAAATGCACTGAGACGTGAATCTCGTTCCCTTTGCGGCAAAGATAGACAAACATATGGTCCATGAAGGAGATGTATCTGGTGATGTCAAGTAGATGCTGCAGTCTGGTGCAGTGTCTCTATGCAGCTGATCAACACATGGAATCGCTTCACTACTACACTCTACATTTAGGTATGTAGTATTTCAGTAAATAGGATGTGTGAATATGAGACTACTTAGATCAGTTTGATTGTTCATTTTGTTAAGCCCAAGGATGGTGGAAGGATCTATCTTACCTCCAGAATTGTTATTAAAGGACTATATTTATTCAAACATTTCTTCCAATATTTTAACATTAATATTCTTAATTAACATTAAGAATGTCCAAAATGTGATGTTAGCAGAAAAGGTGGCATAGTTAACCTTTCATTTTTACAAGCAATGAAACCCAGTCGATGTTTAAATATTTGTGCTTGCCTTCCGAATTTGAATGTATGAAAACGTAAAACGACATCTCAACTAAATTGTTGTACTTAATAATGAAAATGAAGACACTGTGTTCAAAAGGAAACTTCTTATTAATTTATGATTTCCAGGCAATCTTGGAAAAGTCATATTGGAATAATAGGGCAAACAAAATCTCACAGTTCCTGCTTAGCTTCAAGCTCTTTGCATTCCTTTAAACAAATGCAATATTATACAGCATCATTTCAGACAAAAAAAGGCTTCTGGAGAAGTATTGTGGTTTCATAAAACATATGAATTTGAAGTGAAAAAAGAATACATCCAATCTAATATCCTATTCGAACATTTATAACATTGATTGAAGGCAATGCAACTTTGAAATATACTTAAACCTTTAACGTCTAAATTATTCATCTTTGCATCCCATCCATTACCTGCCCACAGACTGAATATTCATGAAGGCCCCGTCACGGAGCCTTTGGGATCGCTGACGTCGGCGAGAGGGCCCATCCTGGACAACCTTGGCCCCATTCATCTCCCCTCCACAGTGAGCCTTATGGATCTCTCTAGCTGCTGTTGATTTTCTCATTGTCTATGTGGTGTACCAGCAGCTCCCCCATCCACCAATCAACTTCTCTCAAACCGCAGTTGGCTATGTGATAATACACACATCACACACAAGCTGATGAATCAACGCAGAAAAATAGCGCCACGGTTCTATGTGCCAGTGCAGGTGTGTATGTGTGTGTGTGTGTGTGTGTGTCAGTGTATGTGTGGAAGTTTATTTGTGTGTGTGGCAGTTTGTGTGTGAGTGTGTGTGTGTGTCAGTGTTTGTTAGTGTGTCGGTGTGTATCAGTTTGTCTGTGGGTTTCAGTATGTGTGTGTGTGTCAGTATGTGTGTGTGTCATTGTGTGTGTGGGTTTGTGTGTGTGTGTGTGTGTGTGTGTGTGTGTGTGTGTGTGTGTGTGTGTGTGTGTGTGTGTGTGTGTGTGTGTGTGTGTGTGTGTGTGTGTGTGTGTTTGTTGGGGGTGTGTCGGTTTGTGTGTGCGTGTAAGTATGTATGTGTGTGTGTGTGTGTGTGTGTGTGTGTGTGTGTGTGTGTGTGTGTGTGTGTGTGTGTGTGTGTGTGTGTGTGTGTGTGTGTGTGTGTGTGTGTTTTTGGACAGAACATCATCCACTCCAGCTTTCAGGGGTTTCCAACAGCCTTTGGTTCTAATGTGCTGCTGGGGATAATTAAAAAATATGTGTAGACGGTAAACTATCACTAAACATATTTGTACTACTCAAAAAGCCTGGCCTAGATCCTGAATTAATCAGGAACTATCGGCCTATTTCAAATCTGCCCTTCCTGTCCAAGGTACAGGAAAGGATTGTAGCGAAGCAAATTGTTGATTATCTGACCAGGAATAATCTCTTCGAACCTTTCCAGTCGGGGTTCAGGAATTTCCACTCAACTGAAACTGCTATTACAAGAGTTGTAAATTACATCCTTTTAGCTTTGGATAAAAATACAAGCACAATGCTTGTGCTGCTGGACCTGAGCGCTGCGTTTGATACGATCGACCACAGCACTCTTCTTCACCGTCTTGAACACTATGTTGGTTTCGGGGGTACGGCTCTTGGTTGGCTTGAATCGTACCTCACCGATAGAACCCAATTTGTGCTTCATGAGGGTGCAGAATCAAGGCGCGGTAAATTGCGCTTTGGCGTACCACAAGGGTCGGTTCTTGGTCCATTACTTTTTTTTTTTCCCCTGGGTGACGTTATCCGCGGCTTCGGAATTAATTTCCATTGCTATGCGGATGACACCCAGCTCTACATTCCTGTAGATTCCGGGGACTCGGGCCAGATTCAAAGGGTTGAGTCCTGTCTAGCTGCTATGAAGGGCTGGATGTCACAAAACTTCCTACAGCTTAATACTGGGAAGACAGAGCTGATGATTATCGGCTCGAAGCGGGACCGGGAAAAGTTTGAGGATGTCTCTCTGTGGTTGGATGGCTTCGCCATCCCACAGAGTGCATCCGTCAAAAATCTTGGTGTCCTGTTTGACCCTCACCTATGCTTTGACCAACATATAAGAAGTATAACTAGAATTGCCTTTTTCCATCTGAGAAACATTGCAAGAATCAGACCAATGTTATCCGCAGTGGATGCGGAGACACTGATTCATGCATTTGTTTCGTCAAGACTGGACTATTGCAATGCATTGTTCTCGGGATTACCGAACTCTGCCACAAAAAGTCTACAGCTGGTACACAATGCGGCAGCTAGACTGCTGACCAGAACGAGAAAGTTTGATCATATTACACCTATTCTCGCCTCTCTACACTGGCTACCAATAACTTTCAGATCAGACTTTAAGGTGCTATTGTTAACCTATAAAGCCTTGCATGGATTATCTCCATCGTACTTGAAGGACCTGATCATTCCTTATAGTCCTTCTCGGTCTCTCCGGTCTTCGGGAGCTGGCCTTCTTTCACTGCCGAAGGTTAAAAAGAAATCGGCTGGACAGTGAGCGTTTGCCTATCGAGCCCCTTTTTTATGGAATAGGCTGCCATCAGCGATCAGGGAAGCTGACTCTGTGGAGCTATTCAAAGGGAAGCTCAAAACGCACCTCTACAATCTTGCATTTGGAGTGTGAAAACAACTGATGCGAGAGTGAAGACTACTCTGTTTGCTTGTGCTTTTCTTATTACATTATACATTCCCACTATGTACTTTTCCGTTCTAATTCACTATTCTGTCTGTTCTAGCGTGTTGCGGGTACTGGACTGGATGCCTGGACTCTCCTCATGGATAACCGGCCAGAACCCCATCACCATTTTAATATGATGTGCATGTATTTACCTGTATGTCAATTGTTGCACCCATTGCACTCCTGACCATCCCTGGAAGAAGGGATCCCCTACACTGCGTTTCTTCTCAAGATTTCTTCCTTGCTGATTCAAGGGAGTTTTTTCTTGCCCGTGTGGGGGTATGGGTAAAGGGGGGTGTCACAAATATTTGGCCTGTTAAGCCCTTTGAGACTGTAATGGTGATTAAGGGCTATACAAATAAAATTGAATTGAATTGAATTGAATTGAATTGAATTGAATTGAATTGAATTGTACTATTATTATTGTGTTCATTATTATGTGTTCACACAGATTACCACATGGTTTGTCAATTTAATTAGGTGAGTGCTGCATGCAGCACTCAACTATTGTTCTTCATCATTTTTATTCTTTCTTTCTTTCTTTCTTTCTTTCTTTCTTTCTTTCTTTCTTTCTTTCTTTCTTTTTCTCTTTGGGACCTATCTCCTTCCTCAATTTTTCACCTAGAGACTCCATTCAAATTTTCAATTATTCAGAATAGCTTGGAATCGCGCGCTTCTTTTCAGATTTTTTAAATATTTTATACTTTTTAAGATATTCTACTTTTAAAATATATATTTTTTTTAAACATGGGAGTCAATGGGAGGACGGCAGAACCGTTCACCTTCGTTCAAACCATTTAACAAATCTACACACTATATATTCAATAATATCTAAACTAAATTTCGATATCATTTTTACTCTATTCAGAATGACAGTTCATACCGGCTTCGTTTTCAGTTGGTCTCATTGATTTACGTTAACGCTGAAACGTGAGGACGTTCAGTAGTGTTGCCAGATTGGGCAGTTTTCCCCGCTAGATTGGGCTACTTTTGGAGGACATTCTAGCAGTGTTGCCAGATTGGGCGGTTTTTCCCGCTCTATTGGGCTATTTTTAATCACGCACCGGCTCGCTATTCTCTTAAGACACACACACACAAACACACACACACACACACACACACACACACACACACACACACACACACACACACACACACACACACACACACACACACACACACACACACACACACACACACA
The DNA here is from genome assembly GCF_026213295.1 of Gadus chalcogrammus. Taxonomy (NCBI): domain Eukaryota; kingdom Metazoa; phylum Chordata; class Actinopteri; order Gadiformes; family Gadidae; genus Gadus; species Gadus chalcogrammus. The sequence continues at coordinate 9,480,768 of NC_079420.1, forward strand.
CACCAGCAGTAAAGGGCAATACATTTGACCTTTCAGATTCATCAGTTCATTTCATTTTACATTACTGCATTGTTAGCAATGCCTTGCGTTTTTCATTCAGCTGTCACTTTATTTGTTCTTATCATTTACATTTTCTTAAATGGTGTGCACGTTTAAATTTTTTACTCCATTTAGACTTTTGGACTTTTGGACTTCAAATCCCTTCACTTGATTTAAGCCATTTAACGTTTCTTTATGTCTTAATATATGTGGCTTTATTAAAAAAATATTTTCAACCTCACTTTGCACGACAGCACTCACCGCATTTTCTGCAGGAAATGCATTTTCTCGTTGAATAAGATCTACAATGTATTTATATCGATTGAGCATAAATCCACTGTTGTTATTTAGCAAGGACACACATAACACAGATGTTCCATAGTGTTGAGATTAGCGAAATGTCCAGTGAATTTGAATAGCGAAAGGACATGCAAACATTTCAGTTAAAGAGGGCATTGGAGAATTGACCTTATTCATGTCCTCACCCTGTTCTGCAAATGAGTCAAGGAAAGACACATTTAAAACTAATATAACCTATAAACAGCAACCCGCTGGGATATATGCCCACAAACAAATTATACCAGAATACTCATATTATAATATTCCACTGGCTCTTTAGTAGTGCAGAAATAAATATATTATCAACACAATTATACAGCTTCAAAGGTTTGGGTAAATTAGGCCACTTGCAGAATGTAGGTGTTTACAGGTGTGCTAATAAAGAACATAATTAATAATTCATTACTGTCAGTAAATGAAACGTTTATCCCATGATTTTGTATTCTATAATTGGGATTTTGATGAAAGTCAAACAAAAAGCATTCGCCCTTGGAGGTGTGCATCATGCTAATCACATTAACATAGAGTTGTTTAGCAGACAATTTAATTTACTGACAAGTGAGGTGAGGCTGACGACCACCCAAGTGTAGAATAAAACGTTTTTCAAAAGAAACAACAATTGTGGAGAAGCCATAGGAATCAGCAATACAGAAATTCCTATATATTTTAATTAAATATAGATTAAAAACTCAGTCCCCCGCTCCAATAATGGATCCATGTGTGTGTGTTTGGCATTGAACGCGGCGTTCATTGTCCTTCCAGTCCTAAGACACATGGCTGTTGAATTCCCAGTACGTTTCAGTTTTACTATGAATCGGGGTAGGATAGTACAACACAATCCACAGATGAAGAACCACATAATTCATGCAAACACAAATTGACACATCAAACGCTATAATGCTAAAAACACACACAAACAGATAAAAAAGAAACTTCTTTTCTGAAAGCTTTGAAGGGTCTGATACAAAGGCTCTGTATGTAGAAGCAGACTCATAATGCGTGTGTGAGATGCACTTTACAAGGTCACCCAGACGCTGAACACTGGCTCTCTCGGGCTCCCAGGAAGCCACACACAGCACACCCTCCACCGAGACGAGGCAGGGCCTGGGCACGTCCATGAGATGTGATCCTCAGGGATGGTTTGCCATGAGTTTCTGGTGGCGCATCCACCCATCCAGCCGGGATGAGGGGCGTAGAGGGGTATATCAGTGGTTCTCAACCTGTGGGTCGGGACTCCACTTGCGGTATCCCTTATTTGCATTTGGGGGTCGTGGGAGATTGCTGACTTATAGGCTGTTTTGCATTGAAAGAAGAATTATAATAATTGTAATGGCTTTACGGTTTGAAGGTTGCGTAAAGGTTCTGTGTGGACTGCCTCTTGATTCGTAGCCACGTAGCCATGAATAACTTAGCAGTCAGTGTTGTTCCATGTTGGTAGGGTGTCTGGAGGAAGATGTACTTTGGGGTCGCAATCATTTTCTGTCCAAAAAGGGGGTCACAGCTCCAAAAAGGTTGGTAACTACTGTATTATTGAAATAGACACATGAGACCTCTCTGAAGTGAGCAAAAAACGACAGCTCGGCTACGTGCCAGCTCCTCAGGCTCTGCTCTGTTAGAACAACATGGTTCTAGTTATTTTTTTGAAGGGGCTACTAATATGAGCTGAAATGTGCGCTGTGTGCTCTGGGCTTCAACTCATGTCCACGATGTTGCTTTTAGACCCGGTGTGCTAACTAGACCTACTATTCACACTATTTACCTATTTACCTACAAGCATCTTCTTTGGTGCAACACAAATTACACAGACGCAGATAACTATTTTGCTTCTGTCCATTACGATTGCGATGATAATTGCATGCAACTGATCGAGTTAATGAGCTCTTTCTGCTGATCCAGCTGACTTTGAAAGTTTTCATTCGTCATGAATCCCTGTATTCATGCATTAAGGATCATTTTAAAAGGGGAATTACTTTTTGTCTTGTACACTGTTTGCTCAGATCCTCTGGACCATGTTTATTGTAATTGCCTAAGCAAGTTTAAGCAGAGAGAAAAACGTGACAACAACAAATTGATTGGTAATTATCTGATGTCTAGACACATATGCAGATCGAACTGCAGTGTTTTACAACCTGTGCATTAGCTTTGTTTGCTTGGTGATACCTTATAATCTGGCGCCATTACCTTTCAAAACTAGTTGTTTGGTGTAGCTGCCGTGCTAGTATGATCCCAAACTGACATGACCCAGCTATGGCAGTCCATGTTACTAGTGCAGCAGATGACCACGAAGAGGGAAAAAGTATATTTTTATGTGAGGTCAGAGGAGAGTTGTTTGATGGCGTGCATTCTTCGCCTAATCTCCAGACCAATAAACACATTTTCCATCCAATAAGACTGCCAGGGTAAACAATAGTACCCACTGAGTTTGTAAATAGACGCTTTGTAGTAGAGTTAAAATTCTGAATTGTAATATGGCGACTATGGGCTTTTAAGTGTTAAGTGCTTTTAACGTGCTACTATTAGTCGAAATAAAGATAAACTTCTAATTTCCACCGAAATTGAAATTTGATTCTTCCCTTCAATTGATCATGTAAATTAATTAAAAAGCCTCTTAAATAACCAGCTTTGGAGTGCAATTAAACAGGTCCGCCAATTACAATAATGACGCCTAAATGGTGGAGCGTCCCGTCTCAAAAGGAGATTAAAACTGTTATCTGTTATTCACTACTCATCACTTCTCTGTAACTCATTAGGCAAAGTATCAGGCGAACTACCAGGCAAAGAAGGGCAAGTGTAATTTAATTAGTTTGAATTGTTAAATTCACGCCCAAAAAACACAGTTTTCCCTTTAAATGTTCTGATGACCTATTACCTTGAGACTCAGATACAGAATACAGTGAGCATTAAACCTGCAGAGCAATGGCAATAATTAAGGGAAAACGTATTCATCCATCCTTTAACTTGACGGATGAATATATATTTCCTTTAGACTAAGATACAAAACACAGGGAGCCTTACACCTATGGAGCAATGGCAATAATTAAGGGAAGACTTATTCATCCATCCTCTGACGGATCCATCCATTACCAACAACATCCTGCAATTGTTAACCAGTCCACTCCCCAGGGAAACCGTTTCAATTCCAAACCCAGTGGGACTGGAAAGACCCACACGGGTGGCGTTGTGGCAGGCCAGTATGCCTTCAAGCTATCGACTAAAACAAAGCTTTTGACTTTTCTGTTGTGGTTACAGGTTTGTTTCATGCTCTGCCGTTATCCAAAGTGAGAGAGAGAGAGAGAGAGAGAGAGAGAGAGAGAGAGAGAGAGAGAGAGAGAGAGAGAGAGAGAGAGAAAATAACTATCTAGTGATCTGAGTCAGGGTCACAGCTGTGGGTCTGCAGCAGAACCAGACTACTGGAAGCCTTTGAGAAGTGGAAGGTAGGGTGATTGGAGAAAGACGGAACATACACGTAATGATCTCAATGCATAATATATATATATAAGGTATGCATCAGTGTATTTTTTAATTTCTGTAATGATTATTTTGCATAAGTTGCTACCTATTTGTTTACAAATTTTTTTACCACATTAATTTTTTTGTTTTGTTTGTGTTTGTATTTTGAGGCCAACTGAAATTTCTTATGCGGAGGAGTGAAATACAAGTACATGATATCATGAGATATACATGATATCTCTAACCAAATCCATATTCATAATTTATGAACTGTAGGATTCTTTATTTCTCTTGCCAGCCAGATGTAGTCCTGTACTGATTAAATGGTGTCTTAATAATATATTAGAATTTCAGACGGAAAAAATCTCCCATTTTGAGGCCAGGAGGTTTCTGCTCATAGAATAAAGGAAAACGGTGGAAGTGAGACTTTCCAGATGGCAACGAATCCCGATTAATCATGCTGTTGGAAACAGTGCCCGGAAATATTAGGGATGCGTTTGTCATAAGCAACAGATAATATACAATAATATTAAAGGAATTCATGATATCAATCCATCAGTTATCCTTGAACCACTTAATGTATCAAATTACTCACTAAACACATTGAGTCAATTTACCAATGAAACATGTCGCCAAAGTCGATCGGATTCACCCTAGTTTAACCAACACACCTTCACTACTGGACAGAAACACATTCCTACAAAACACAGGTGTATCTCAATGTTGACAGTTTCTTCTGTGAAGAATTCTTTCACAGCGTAAGGGTAACACAGCCTAATGTAACAATGCATATTCTCTTGATATCAACAATGTAACAGATGCTGTGAGGATATCTAAAATAAGGTTACAACTTACGGCCTATACTTTTATGAGTCCTGCAACAGCCGGTGTTAAAAGCTGCAGCTGTTCATGTTATGCTAAATGAGAATTACCTGCTCCTGCAGAAAGAAAGGCAAATGTCGATGCTGTACTTTAAAATGGCCTTGACATAATGATTTATCACTGTGTGTGTGGGTGTGGGTGTATGTGTGTGTGCTGCATGCTTTTATACTTCACCAAATATATATTTTGGTTTTTAGAAGAGGGAGAGAGCAAGCAAATGACAGGACGAGAGGGCTCTCTCCCTTTTCGTCCTTCTATTTTCTTTGATTTCTCTCTCCCTTCCACAAGAAGGAGAGAAAGAGCTTAAAGAGCTTTCTTTAAACGGCTTTTATACTGCAGGTTTAAAAAAAGAGGATGAAGATAGAGGGAGGGAGAAAGAAAGAGAGAGTGAGAGATAAAAGAAAAGAGGGCTATCATCCTATCTTTTAAAGGCTTTTATTAATCCCAAGTGTGGTGCTCGCGCTGTTGACCGATGGCAAAACCGTTCTGTTTCCATACCTCCGGCCGTCTGTCCGGCCGTCTATCGCACCTGGTGTTCATATCTTCCCTGTCCTACCAGCAGCTTGTAACGGCTGGTGTGCTGACAAGAGGACTCCATTGCACGACTCAAGAGGCAGAATGTAAATACGAGAATAGTCCTTCCTTGGAAAAAGGGTTTGATACACGGGTAATCGGTCAGGCGATCAGGCGATCAGGCGGACGAATCCAGCAGGGAGGGGGCAAAAGGTGCGATCAGGAAAAAGCAAGCAAAAATAAGGAACACAAAACTCAAAGACAAAGACGAACTGGCACTGAGGAAGAAACTAATGAGAGGCGGCAAACATAAGGGTGTGAACTGAACTATCTGTAAAACAGGGAACTATCTGAAACAAGAGGCGATGTGAACAAAAGTGTAAGTGTGCAAGAAAAGCATGGCAAGAACTAACACAACTGCCATCCTCCTCCCTCACCCCACCGTCCTACCTTCCTTCCTAGCTTCCTATCTCCCTCCCTTCCTTCTCCCCACAAGCATCTGTCCTAACTCTGTTATGTCCCCCACCTGGTCTCCAGGAGAGATAAGGAACGACATTACGGTCTGCTGTTTGTTTGGAGGCGCTAGTCAAACATCTGGAATAGCCGATCTCACCCGTCAGTGGCGCCAGCAGCAGACTGACACTTCGCCCAGGGGCCAACAGGGACCAGACAGGCGTGGACGTGCTTAGAAGCTAGGGAACGTATGGTGAGGCGTTGTTTCTATTCCTCTGGCGTTGTGAGCTTTCGGGTTCCGGGGCAAGGCGTGACTCGGAGAGGGGTTGGGGATCAACACCTGGTTTATTCAGAGGTACGAGGTTAAAGGATGTGAGCTTTGGAGGCAGTTCATGAAGCATCTGCTGAATCCAGGTGTAACATCTGAGTATATAGGTGTGGGCAGAATGGTAAATAAGCCACACCTACAGGGTTTGATTTAGCCAGGTAAATCTTCAGTCTGTACTGGTACAGGCGGAATGTTACAGATGCCACGCCTATAGACAGACACGACTATAGACACCTATGTCTCAGAACCATACAACTTTAAATGGTGTTGTGTTGACCACTCTAGAAGCAGAAACTAGTCAGAACTGGTGTTAGCACTACATATATGTGATCTGAATGATAATATAGTGTGGTCTAGTAAGGCATCGGAGAAATCATTTACCTCTGCTCTCATTATATTAAGTATGGTTGTTTGTATCTGATGGGGATGTCAATTGTCATACTTCCGCTTTCACTGCTTTTGTCTGAGAAAACAGTAAAAGGTTTGACCTCACTGAGCAGAGCATTAATAAGCAGTATAATTATAAAAGCAATTCCATTGCAAAAACATTCATAAGTAATCATAAAAGCACATGTATATGGACACTATATGAACCAATAGAAAAATATATTTTTTGGAGACCAACATATCAAGTCCCTTGGATAAGTCAGCCATTATTTAATCTCATTTTCGAAAATGAAATGAATATGATCATTTTATTCAATTCTATTTTAATTTAATTTAATTTTCAATTTCAACCTAAAATAGTTAGCATAGTTAGCTCAGACACACTTTGTTGATTCAAGAGGCTGTCCCCACTTAAACCGGGTCAATGAAGAAACAGGACACCAGGGAGAGCGGATATGGATGCTATCTGGCGGTTAGCCTGGTGCGGGGATGAGAGAGAAGCAGAGAGACACGCAGAGAGTCATCGTCACAGCGAGGACCTATTTATGCTGCTTTTACCGGTAGTTATTTAAGATTGCGTGGAGGCCAGGTCGTGTTCGACAACCCTCCTCCACAATTTCCATTTTAATGAGACTGTTGATCCGGGTCAGAACCGGCGCCTGAACCAGAACCGTCTCGTCCATGTGGTGAGATCAGGTCTGACACTGACCTGTCGTAGCCTTCCTCTCACTGATTAATCATCCTCAAGTTGTGCACCGTCGCTATGGGGGGGGGGGGGGGGAAGGGGACAGAAAGGAGAGAAGGAAAGAGGGAGGTCTCGAATAACAAATTGTCCATCACCAGGGACATTCTATAACATTTACATTTAGGGCATTTAGCAGACGCTTTCATCCAAAGTACCTTACAATAAGTACATTTGTCGAGTTGTTGACATTTGAAAGAGAAACAATGTATCGCTGTTGGTACAGTAAGGATGTTAATAGAACCAAGTGCCAAGCACTAACAATGGTTAGGTTAACCCATATACCCTTATACAGTATAGATACCTCGGATAAGACTATAACTAACTGCAGGTTAGAAACGTTCGTTACGTTTGGTTCACAAGGAGGTAGAAGAAAGAAAAGAAGGCAACAAAGAACATCTTAAAAAACAACGTGAACCTTTTTCATAACCAGAGCTTTGTAGCTAAGAGGGAGTCAGGGCACATTTATTAATTTCTGTTTTTAGGTAGTCTATGTGATGAATGGCCTTAGGGTGTGATATAAATAAATGTGTATTCATACGTTTACATACCTAGCAGCCAACTACATTATGATCTCGATTTAACTAATGACTGGCCAGCCGAGGAAATTCACGGTTGGTTGCAAGTCAAATTGAAGTAGAAACCAGTTAGGCCTACTACCCAGTTCAAAAATGTAATATTCTCTTAAACCAGCTCTCTTAAATAGCTACCTGAATCTTGTTAATTTTATTCAAAAATGATATCAACCAAGAAACATTTCAAACATTTTCCCATTCTTTTCAGTCTAGAGGAGAAAAAAATGGTAAACATAAGTAAACTGATCTCTATCTATCTTTGTCTAATACCATATATTATAAAGGATACAACATCCCACTCTGCACATATCTGTCAATTCTGTAAAATTAACTCAATAGAAAATCACATGAATTATTCAATATTTAAGTTGACAGTTATTAAATCCATGCGCTCCATGCTACGGAAATCCACACAAACCAGCAGGGATAACAACATGACGGGGAGAGGTCAGAATTGTGGCCGTCTTTTAAAGTGTAAAGTTTTGCTGTGAGTTTTGACGAATCAAAAGGTATATTGTAGCAAAATTATTGCAAACCATTATTCCGTGCAGATTTCAATGTGAAATGGACTCATTCAAATGGAGAACATCTTTATGGAGCCAAAGAAAACGAAAAGTGAATCAGAATCTTTAAAATTAGTTTTTTATCTAGGCACAAACTTACTGACCCCAATGGAATATTCCAGGAATGCAAATTCACCTTTTCTTGTTCATGTTTTCCATGGTTGCTTGCTCTAGACTAAACATTCTATGCGCCTACTGTTTGAGCTATATCCATAAATGCAGAGTACTTTATTCATCCGGGGGAAATTGTTTAATAAAGATAGTTTAAGTATAGCTAGCTATAAGTACGGTATTCATACAATATAGCCACAATATATAGATTAGATTAGATTTATTTATTGTCCTTGTTCAACAGAGTTAATCAACGAAATTAAGTTTAGAGCATCACCACTGGCATAGTATATAAATATAAATATATTAATAAATAATTTATTTAGTTTATTTTCACCCCATTTCTTCTTTTAAAAATTGGCCATAAAAGTGCCACGTGACAGCGTGTAATCCGGGCGTTATACATGATGTCAGATCATCCCGAGGGGTCAAGAATACGCCAGTCATATTTTGCATGGAGACAGCTTGAGGGCATCCCAACACCCAAGGCTTCCGACGCGGGTGCTGGTTCTACTCCCAGCTAGCTTTCCTTGTTCATTTGTTCCATTTCCGGTATCAATAAAGGCCTAAATGCAAACTTTGGAGAGTCATGTGTTCCAAACCAAAGGGAAAGGTATCTTCAAACCCTACTCTGTGCATAACTCACCTTTCCAAGGTTTTAGCTCGCTATTAAAGAGAAAAGATGCATCTAAATGGATAATAGATGTGCAGAGTTCCAACAAACGATAAAATAATAGGCCATCTTTATTAAGACTTCATTAGGCAAATGCCGCCTACATACATCAAGCCTTGCTTGCTGGAGACCTAATTACTGCACACCCAGTTGTGTGTTACTGGCATTGCACTACTGTATAGCTCTTTTGGCTTAATGATCTAATATAGCTACAAATATATGGTGAGAATCCACAAGTCAATAATGAATATAAACTGCTTGTGAGGTCTGAGCCATTAATACAAGGCCTGTTTCACACACAAAATCCACTGGTTTATTGTTTATGTATTTTTAATTACAGCTTCCATTCGTTTTCACCTTGATAAGGTCTTTAAAAAGTTCATACTTTATGGAAGCACGATACCTGTCCTGAAACAAGAACAGTTATATTCTACAAGGCAGGTGGATTTTATTTTACTTGGGTCCAACTTTGGACACAAACTTTAGACATCCAAGTATTACAAAAGCACCTTATAATCAATAAATACAGACGATGATTCAGAAGTGAGACATGAGAAGGAGAAGGAGAGGGAGGACACAAAGAAGAACCAAGAAGTAAATCAAACAGGAGACTAATATAGAAGAAGCGAGGGAGAAGCAGAAGGACACAAAGACAAATAATAATAGGAAAAAACAAGATTTTAAACCTTTCAGAAACCACAAACTTATTGACAACCATTACAAGGTTGCATGGGATTAATTTACCATCTCCAGGGGAATTACGCTGAAGTCAAACAGAATCTAATCCTGTTGTTTATATTTTTGTTTTTCTGTGAGGCAGAACACTGACCGATAAGTACTTGCTTATTGATTATTTAAACTAAATAGTTGTTGTTGCTGCTGATTCCTAAAGCTACTCTGCAGGCATATCGAGTTGTGTCTGAAAACCTGGCTGGGCGGTCTCAGCCTAACATGGACGACTTGTTGGATCAAAGCATCTGGTGAATGACTCAATGGAATGTTGAAGTTAAACTTAAACACTGCTTCCGAGTCCTTGTGCTTTACCATCTACACTACTCTGCCTTTCAGCCATTCCTTCGGTTGGAGATTGACCAGAGGAATTAGTGCAATCTCATGGTAGCCTTACGGTGGCCAGATTAAACTGCATCTCCAAAACACTTAGCAGATTTCGAAAAACACAAGCGCATTTATCGGAAAACACAAACCCAAATCCCACACCACAAATGCAAAACCGACAACATAACAGAGGAGAGTGTCAACGGAGGTTGAATATGAAGTAGACCGGCTGTTATTGCTGATGGACTATTTTTATATACTCACGCAGTATAGAATGTGAATAGCCTAAGCCTACGCCTTCATAGCCCTTCATTGTAATCTGTAATAAAACTTTTAGAGTGGGCGAGAACTGTGTAATTGTATATAATCAGCAGGCCATAACAGTCTACCGAAATGTCTGTTGACTCAGACTTCAGATATATTGTAGTATTTTCAGTTGTGCTGTGGCTTTCGCGTTTGTGTTGTGCTTTCCGTCCTTGCACCTGTTGTTTTTTGTATCTTTGAAGTGTTTTGGACAGGTACTTTGTTCAACGCTTCTTGGCTCCAGTACTGCCTGAGGTGAACATCAATGCACTGTAACGTATATTCACAAATGTTTCACAGGTTGTGTCTAATGCTTGCACAGTGTGTTTACTCCTAATCGAATACAGTTATCGTATCAGTTATTCAGTGAATCGAGACTTAAAATATTTTCTTCTACTGCTGGCTCTTGAGTTATAAAAAATCGTAACTTTAGCTCTGATGCATGGAACGAAGCCTCCTAATGAAGGAACACACTGCATGCCAACAGCATGAGGCATAGGGGCTTTTAATAATGTACCGCATCAAGTGGACACACACAAGAATGTGTACAGCTTCTGAATAAAGGAGACTATTCATAGTCCGGAATTTCCCATGCCGTGTTGTGTGATGTGAGAAAGTACAGAGGGAGAATCCAGCTGCATGGTCCAAAGAAAAAACAATTAGACTAATTAGAAGAGACTCTCCCATAGGGACACAGAGAATATATACTCATGTAAATTAAAACCAACCGCACACTAACTCTGCCTCACAACATATTATTTTGATTCACTTATTTAGCTGTTCTTTCTCTGGACACCTGTAGACATGAAACATGTATAGAATTAGTCCTGGATTCAACACTTGGATTCATTCAAATCTATTTGAATGAATATGTTTCCATGATATGAACTATGATAGTGAATAGATCTATGGTTAATAAATATACATCGGTATATATGTGTAATGTAGCCTATATAAATAATCGTTATCTCCGCCGCACACATTTCCGTTGGGGAATCAAGTTTTGCCAGTTATCTCTGCTCTATTGTTGTCATTGAGAAAACGGCGCTCTATTATCTTTATACTGAATATGAAAACGGCGCTCATCAATTACTCCCATGCCCTTTCCCCAGAGCAATGAAATTATAATAATCTGTGTGTGTGTGTGTGTGTGTGTGTGAGTGTGTTTACACTCTCTCTCTCTCTTTCCTAATGCCTCCTCTTTAAATAGTCAACACATGATGTTTTGGGGAAGAAAATGGTGCGTCCCGTCTCTGCCCTATAATCTGGATAATGGCGGAGGCAAAGGAGATGCGAGGAAATTGATTAAGTCTAGTTATTTTCTGTCGTTATAGCGAGATGATGCGGAGGTAGTTCAGGGGAAGTTGTGTCGTATTTAGATGAGGTTATGATGCTTCTATTCCGGGCAGACAAGAGCGTTTTTATTCTATGTGAAGTTGTGCCTAACGTGTAATTTAGAGTTTCACTTTTAATATTTACATAAAGAAAATACATAGCCTAAATGTACAAAAACAAACAAACAAAATATCCAGTCTTTTTTTCACTAAGAATCTTAAATGAAACACAACGTTTGACTGCTTTGATCGAGTCCCACGGTGCCTTTTATCTGCTCTTGTGTACCGTGTGGCTCCGAAGCGCTCCGGTGGTCCTCAGAGATGGAGAGACGGGGAGGGGCGGCCTATTCACTCACGTTATTCCCCAGGAGCGGCACAGTAAACAACACACACTTGAGATTTGTTTTGTAATTAATGAGATGTCTGTGATGAAACACTTAGGAGTGGCCCTGTCTGGGGAAATACCAGAAAGACGCTATGTTGTTGTGTATTACGTTGTGTCTTCGTCGCCGTTGTCTGTCGCCGGAAAACGAAAGCTACTCCCTCCTGAATCCTATTGTCGCTCGTAGGCCTACCGTGAAGATTACAGAGTGGGGTTGACTTGTGGATTGTTTTGTCCATCTCATGGCTCGTTTTGATATATTTGGATTATGTGCACATTACTAGAATTAGAATCAAAACAAAGGGTGAGGTGGTATTTATAGGACGTCTTCTGGTCTGAGAGAATGCTTTGCATACCGGATTAATGAGGAGTGCTGCCCTACTAGTATATTTGTTGTTGACGGCCCTTGGATGCTAATCAACAGGCAGCTCATGGAAGTCGTGTCTCGCTACTCAGTTGGTTAAACTGTATCATATTTAAATAAAGACATTTTGATGAGGGCATTTTTTCTACATGGCTTAAAGGCTTTTTGTTTTCATTATGCTAATGTTAAAAGGTTGTGTTTTTCCTGTTTTCACTTTGTCATTTATGGCATGTGAAAGTACATGCTAGCCCGATAGCATTATATATCCTGCATTCCATCTAAGTCCTCCCTGGTTGTGTCTCATTGAAAGTTGTACAAAGGAACGACCCAAACATTGACAACACCAGGTGTTCATCAATTTCATGAGGAAACAGGGAACTATGATCATCAAAACACCTCTGTTGTACTGTTGATACTGCTGTATAGACTAACTAATGTTATTAGCTTGATTTACACTCCAGTAATGAACGATCCAATATGATGGTATTGACAAAAAAACAGAACAATTCATTCAGAAGACCTGCAACATCCCAAGCTACACATTACGACAAAGATTCAACATGTTGGTTGCGAAGTGATCCCTGTGCAATATTAATAAATAAAAGAAGCAATAACCTATTAGCTAACATCTGCTGGAACTACCACTATTCCTCCTGAAGTGGCTAAGCAAGAAGAGACTTCAAATGCATAAAGAGAAACCCAAGAAAGCAGCCAGTGCCAGGCCACTTGGTCTGTCTGGCAGCCACCCCCGGCCCTGGGAACACAGAGTAGAAGAGACTTAGTAAAACATGTTTTGGCTCGTGCTTAATATAGAAACTTGTCCCATTTCAACCCGCCAAAGCTTTCATCTGATGTTTGAGAGAGTATGTTTGGGGAGTCATTTGTTTGTTTGATATATCTGGGTATTGTTCTTGGTGGATTGGAGGATGGGATTAATTGTGTTCAGCTATTTCAAGCTGTTAGTTCGAAGAATGTCGTGTTAATCCTCCTCCTTGCTGCACTTGAGGATATTAGCTCATTGTCGGTTCAACAATAAGGGTACATGTGACTGGGGGTAAACCATTGTGTTTAATGGATAACTGAAATGAAAAAAGCAATTCAGGTCCATACAAAATTCATGGTACTTGTGCGATAGTCAATGCATACTATAGTATAGATCATTTGCAATGAAATGTCCCTTTTTCAAGAACCGAATGGGATCTACGACCTAATGGCTGCGATGGGCTACAGGCTGTTTCGGAAGCACAATTGCATTCACTATTTAATGCAACTGGAAGTGCATAGAAACAATTACTATTTCGGCGTATATTGTTATTGTTGTTGTCTATTGAGTATTTAATCCAAAGTGACAAACAGGAATAGATAGGTACATCTTTGGAGTCTGGACCAAAAACCTTTTGGCTGGGAGTCAAACAATACTATACTCATACCAATATTTCTAATAATAACAAATGTTGATTAAAGATACATCTGTTAGAATGTATCTTACTGTTGCATTGTAATTTAGTGGGAATAGATTTTTTTGAAATATAATGACTGTTAGGTGATGGATGATAGTAATAATTTGCTGTTGGGTACATACAGCAATACATAGATATCACTACCAATATATATGTAACCCTATTTATACAGAATCGCCTTTTAACAGTGCATTACTCTAGTTATGAATAGTAAAGCCTAACATTTAAAGTCATTCAAGAAAAGAGTGACCGCATATGAAATTAAAGTTGCATAAAATATGTGGGGAAAACTATTTTTAAGAAGATTTTGTGGGAAGAAAATAATGTGGTAATCCAGCATCAAAAACTGCCAGCAATAAAATGGACTGCTTCATAATAAAGGTATCCCCGGTGGACGGTGTTATTTTTAACTGCCAATAGGTCCAACTATTTTAGTAGATGGGCAAGGCTTCTAGTTCCCCAGGGGCTTTTTAAGCGAAGCATCTCCATGCAATAAACCAGCAAATTAAATGAAAACAGGCGGAGCTTCCAGTATGGTGTGTGGGGTTTGTTTAATTGTTCCCATGCTGCCCTTCATTTTAGTAGATCGTACGTACGACTGCAAACATAGTATAAGCCTTGATTACAACTCAGGTTCAGTGTTCTATTAGCTTCAACAATAATTCAACAATGTGGAACATCTCATTGAAACGTTGCATTCACTGTAGACACTGTATTTTCCAGGGAAAATCACACTCACAACGTATCACTGTTGTGATAAACATGAATATGATGCGGCTGTTCACTTCCGTCCAGAAAAGCATACGTTTACACGGTAAAATACATATTGAATCAGTAAATGGTTGAGCTTCATAATAAAGAAACCATGGGGGTTGGCAGTGCAGTTTCTTTGTGATCAAAGAATTGCTATTTTGTTTAAGGTGACCTATGTGAACACATACCTCAGAGCATCAACATCAGGAGTCATTTCCCTGTGAAACCACAAGCTGTTAGCGCGGATACTTTGCCTGTGGCGATACATCATTTACGTTTGCGGTTGAACTTAGGCTGACCTCCCTGCTTCGAGCCTTGCTTATCTTACCCCCAAGGTCATCCTACAGTCAGGAATTTAAACATTTCTGTAATGATTTACGCTTTCCTCAATATGTTTAATGTCCTCTTGACGGAAACAGATGGCTTCCATTTCAGTTCATTGATCATCCATTTCAAGCAGGAATTCCCCATTACTGACGCTCTCCCCTCCAGTGTAACCCGGTCCATATCTTTGGTATGCTTTGGAAGAGTAACCTCATCCCTAGCAGAATTAGTTTGAGGAAAATCCCTAGATGGCTGCATTCTAATTATATGATTTTTACTTGAATGTTGACAATCATTATTACGGGGTATTAGCATTGTATATTAAGAATATATACATGTATGCATTCGCTAAGAACCTAAATGGAAAACCTTCAATTTCTCAACCTTTTGATTAGAAAAAAAAATATTTTGCGGAACATATTGTTTAAAATACAAACAGGAAACCCTTCAACAGACACAAAGATTCAAGCAATCCCTACCCAATATACCTTACGTATTAATATTATTTGTCCGATTATTGGATTAAATTGATTATTCAAAACGTTTGTGGTTCACTCTCCGCAGCTCTTTCATTCATTGTAACTGTAAAGACTTTACTTTATAATAAGCTTCCGGATTTAGAATGACATTAAGAATAATAGGACGATTATTAAAATAGTTCTAGGCAAACATTCAGTCATTTAAGACCAATGTTAAACATTGCTTGCACAATCAAAGATGTTTTCTTCTTTGTTATGTGGTTTTAGTCAAGAATCCATATTTTGCTGTATCTAAAAGCCAACCACCAATAAATGTCTTGGTTCCCACAACTGATCCAAATCCATTCATTAGAGTCACTCAACCCTGGTAGATCTTGCTGATTAGATGTAGTGGCTGATGACATACTTGTAGTAAATCAGAATCTTACATTTTCCACATTTTCCGACCACTTACCGTAATGCTGAACTGATTGTTCCTTTCCCGATCTACACAGATAGCATCTGGCCCTGCTGTCCAGCACGCTGCCACCGATGGACTCACAATTGATTGCACTTGTCACATCTCTAGTTGTACTTTAAGAGGAAGTTGTGGAGTAAACCCAGGTGCTCAATTCTAACCGTCTGATTCCTGGCAAAAACAGAGCAGATGAACTTCTGACTGCCTGTCTCGCCCTCAGATTGTATCCCCCAAGCACCTGTCTCACCTACCGACCTTCTCCCCCTAACACCTGTCTCACATATCGCCTGACTCCCCCTAACACCTGCCCCACCTACCACCTGTCTCTCCCTTACCTCCTGTCTCCATTACCGCCTGTACCTTGTTGCCTGTTTCCCTTACCGCCTGTCACACCTACCGCCTGCCTCACCGATTGCCTGTCTCCCTTACTGCATGTCTCCCTGACCGCCTGTCTCCCACTAATACCTGTCTCACCTACCACCTGCCTCACCTACCACCTGTCTCACCTACCGTCTGTCACCGCCTGTCCCTCACCGCCTGTCTCTCATACTGCCTGGTGCAGGGCAGGATGTTGTCTGGGAGCATCTCTATGTAACGTTTAGTATTCATCCGTCTTCCACAGCCAGGAGCATTCCCCTGATAGACACATCAGGAAGAGACGCATCCCTCCTTGAGGGAGAGCTGTTCTGAAACCAGAGGGGATGGTGTATATTGTGTCTGGCTTGTTATGAACAACCGCTTGCCACCAAAACTACACTTGACTGGATTTGTTTTGCAGCGCGATGGATCTCACTCCGCCCTGTCGGCCCCGATCAGCCCATCCATCCAGCCCAGAGTTCCTGACTCCGGCCGCTTATTTCCCACAAGGCCCCTTGTCCCTGATCGACCCTGGATGCGGAGAAGGGCAGCCGAGCCTGGGTCGATGACTGGAGATGGGTGGTGACTCTTTTTGTCTTTTTGTCAGCCTCCACGATTGCCTGTCCATGCTGGTGCTCCGACATTAATGGCTGAAGTTGTGATGTCTTACGCTATAATAAAACGTTTTCTACGACGGTGGAGTTCATTGTCAGTCCTTATCAGTCAAAAACATACTGTATGGAAGGTAGAAAAGGAAATGTTAATATTCTGCTGATGGAAGGAAGCAGGCAAATTCACTAATTGAACAGCAGAAGTCCCCATACAGTGCTATCCGCCAATAAAGTTATATACCATGGATATTACAAATGTCCATGGACAACAGAGTTAATTGTATTCTGAGTTTGTTTTCCGTGTTTCCGACCCAGAACTTTACGCTTTTTGTATACAGTCCTTGAGCAGAAGGAATGTATTCAGTATTTGTTATAGTAGCGTATTCACAAAATTTAACATCTGACAGGTCTGTCCTTGTAAGAATAAATTCAATTCCATGAAGCAATGCGCTGAGTTGAATGGGAAGGGAGAAAATAACACCAGCAGGAATGGGTTGCGTCAGCAATGACATATAAGTTTGTTTTGAAAAGGCAGTGATTGTTCACTGCGGAATATGTTGCCTCTGTGTACGCCTTTGCATCACATATCATGTATATATATATATATATATATATATATATATATATATATGTGTGTTGTAACATTTACAAATGCAACAATTCATAGAGGTTGGCATATATGCATCGCCTGATGGCTGTCGTCAATATTCTAAATGAAAAATGAAACTAAATAGATAGGAAATCCAAAGCCTAGGTAGAATAACATTGTACATTGGTTATGTCCTGGCCATAATGATCCTCTCCTATATATATATATATATATATATATATATATATACATATACATATATATGTGTGTGTGTGTGTGTGTGTGTGTTTTTGCTGACTGGTGTTTCTATTCTTTGAGGCAATGAAGCAATGTGTCTTCTGAGCCGAGTTTCGAATCAATCATCGTGATTTGTGTTTGGCTGAGGTAAAACTGAACTGAGGAATCACATATATAACAGATAACAAGACACACACACACACACACACACACACACACACACACACACACACACACACACACACACACACACACACACACACACACACACACACACACACACACACAAAGACACACACACACGATACACAGACCTTTATCTTGTGATAAGTCAGGACTTGTTAAACACTGGCATCTCAGATACCTTATCTGACCTCGAAGACACAGGATTAATTTGTCTTGATCCTAGTGGTCGAAAGGATTGAGGTTCTGGGGATGCGGTTGAAGCGGTGGGCTGATGCAGGAAGGATCGCCAACACACAATGTAAACAACATGACACACAACATCGAGGCTGACGCACACAGCGGCAGAACACATCTCTAGCTAATGATAAGAGACAACCGGGGAATGCTGTAAAACATAATACAAATTGCTCAGTGAGGACAACCGTTGAAGTATCAGTTGATGCAGGCTCCAACGGAAAATAAGTTCGGAATTGCCCATGAGGTTTGGCCACAGAGAAAAATGAAAGCAGAAAGTGATGTGAGAAACAGACAGAATGAGGAGGAAGGACACTTGTTTAGTAAACCATGTGTAATATCTGTGCCTCGATGGCTTTAGCACTAAGTTATATTTATTATGTTTACCAAGCACACACATTTCTTTACGTTCACATTTCCGTTCCATAATCTCGTTTGAACACCTCCTCAAATGCTGCGAATAGATTAATATGATTTTGCTCTGCTTAGCTACATTACAACCCAGTTGACCCCACGTCCTCTGTTACTCCTATTAACTTTACCGCACTCGCAACGCTTGATTTGAGAGGTGATCTCTCTGTAGAGGAAACACGCTATCCTGGGGAAAAACAAACCATTTATCAAAAGCCTAACCACACGACGAGACACACATCCCACTTCAAGGGAACGTCTCCGCACACACTCATCACATCACCAAATTAAAAGCACACAATGCAAGGCACATCGCAGACGACGGCTGACGACGTGGACAGTGCCGTCGATTCTGTTCTTGGAGGTAAACCTTTCCCTGCCGTCCCCTTTGCCTTTCCGCTGTCAGAGCCGTCAATCTGTTGGGCCCTAATGGAGAGTATAGTGCGCCCTGTCACATGCTCATCGAGAACATTAGGCAGTGGATCAAATAGAGCGAGGCCGCAAACAGGACGGCAAAGAACAGTAAAAGGCAGCCGTCACTAGAGGACATCAGGCAGCACAAGATGACAGAGAGCAAACCTGAGAGCCCGATGCCTCTTGTAAAATAGACAGGGAACAATGGAGATGCAGACGCAAGTCAAGCAATGTCAGGATTTCTTGTGTTTTTTCGCATAAATAGGGAGAATGGATGTTGCATCATTTAAATTAATTTGGTATAAAGGCACTTGTTGCCAATATGCAACAAACATAATGAATTATAGTAAAAGGAATAATTAAAAAAGGAAGAACAGAGTTGGAGAAAGAAGTCAAATAAGAGAAGATGAAGAAGAGGAGAAGAAAGTGGAGGAAGATTTAATTTAATAATAACGGTAATAAAATGTTTTAATTAATTCTGATTGTGAAGCATGTTGAATCTGCTCTTTGGAAAAGTGGCTCGAACATAACGTTAACCAAGATGAACGAAAATCCATCTCTCTCTTTAGGTGACAGATACAATATGGTGAATATATGAGTTAAAATTGAATTACAAAGACACATTATAGGCCTATTTAAAGAAAAGAGAATAAGCCCGTGAAAAAGGTATGCCAATATTGAAAGATTATATGATTTATTCTACAGTTTAAAATATACTGTAAAAGAAATCAAGAGTAGTGCTTCGAAAAATAAATATTCCCGATTGTAAATCTTTTAGAGTGGCTAGACCGCATTCTCTAGAGCCACAAGCTTCAAGGGCCCACCGTGCATGAAAAGGACCGAGCCGAGGCAAGATGACTGGCAGCTCCCAGTGCCGACATGGTGTTCACAGCCACCCTGTAGACCTGGGAGTGGAGGCAGAGACACAGATGGGGGCACAGTGAGGCACGCTATTCCACAACATGGATGCCACCATAAAAACAACAATCATGCCCGGCGAAAGCCTATAAGCCCAGACTAGCATAGTGTGCGTGTGCGTGTGCGTGTGTGTGTGTGTCTGCGCATTTGTGTAGTCAGACTCAAGTTCGATCTGTATTTTTCCATTTCCCCCTTGTTAACATTTAGTTTTATTATCTCATCTGTTGGTTCATTATCTCCACTCTTGGTTCATCAGTGGTGTTGTGTGTTATATGTATGTATCTACTCATGCATGTTTATATGTATGCATGTAGGTATGCATGTACAGTATGTATGTATGTATGTATGTATGTATGTATGTATGTATGTATGTATGTATGTATGTATGTATGTATGTATGTATGTATGTATGTAAGTTTATATGTATGCATTTATGTTTGTATGTATGTTGATAGATGGATGATAACTACTCAAATAGATCAGTCAGTCAGATAGATAAAGATAGATCCATAGCAACGTGGTTTTAAGTCTGTCGCTAAAGGAGCATGACTGGGGAAAGGGAGAGGGAGATGTATGTTTGTACTAACTGTAGCTCACATCTTAACAATGCAAAGAGCGACACGTGTGTCTGCGCTATCTCACGTGCACACGGCAGGGCACCTCAGATTGTCCTTCGGCCCAGTCCAGCTGAGACCTAACAAAGTGCGAACGCTACATGTTAGAAATTTTTTTAAAACGGGTGAGCACCACAACAAATCAAGCTGTTTCCTTCGCTTCCTAAAGTGTGTGGGCTCTTTGAACATCATCTGTCTCCATGGTGGACGTCCTGTGTCCCTGCTGTCTTCCCATAATGCAAGGTTCTAAAGTGGCCAGTAATGACCGGCTGCCACGTTTTCCTTCCATCACTGCGTTCCTGTTCTTGACGTGGATACCAATTTCCCTTCCCTTCCCTGTCGCACACTCGGGGGGGGGGGGGGGCACTGTTCTCGATAGAAATGTTACAAAAACGTCCACCAACATTCGGCAGAGAACAAACTAGTTGTGACTAGTGGCTTATGAACATCATGATTGACGTAACATGATGTTATGTCAGTAACCACACACGTTTTCAACCAGTGATGATCTAGAGCCGAGCTACTGGGGAAGGACCTGATTAATAATCCGGTCTCCAAGCAACAGTACAACTATTCATGGTCTGACAGGGGAAATAACGAAGTCTGCAGACATTAGTTGACTTTGTCTCTAATCTATTCATCAACTTAGTATTTAGATGAAGGCTAACGACTTTTCTGTTCAACCACAAAAGTAATCCTTGTGAGTCAATTGATAATATGGGTTGACGTAGGCGTTTGTATGTTGGAGTGTGTGAGTATAGCGAAGGCTAGAGTACGGAGGAGAGGGCTTGAGTTGAACCAACGTGGCGTGAAGAGGAATGAGGCACTGACGCTGTTAACTGTGTTCAGACCACGGCGACCCCTTCAACCATCAAAGATCAAGCTTTATGCAGTATATTCCCGGAGAAAGAAGAGGCAACACAAGTGGTTTGCGACGGATGATTTGCATGCAGCAGCAGGTCTCGGCACAAACACATGTACATTTGGTTCCAGGCCATCGGTTCTTATGTTCCCGTGTAGACATCGTGACCTTACGTAATCTGCACACTCTCTCTCTCTCGTGTCTGTT
Organism: Gadus chalcogrammus; assembly: GCF_026213295.1. Lineage (NCBI taxonomy): Eukaryota > Metazoa > Chordata > Actinopteri > Gadiformes > Gadidae > Gadus > Gadus chalcogrammus. The sequence goes on from NC_079420.1 coordinate 9,502,375, forward strand.
TTGAATGTAATGTTGCTGTGGCCTGTTGCCACTCGTTCGATGTGGCTTACTGTCTGAGTGATTTGCCCATTTATTCTTCTGATGTGCATCGATTTCCGCCCCGACTGCTCACAGTGCTCCCTTCTCCAGGCTCGTCCCTGGGACACATTCCTAGATTAGTGCTCTCTCGTGTCATATCAACACACATGGCTACATACAAAACACACAGATGGCTCCTCTGGTGTTGGCCCTCCGGTGCTGTAGTGTGTCTCTCCAGACACTTTGTTAAGGCATCGTTCGGCTGATTTAAGATAGGAAGGAACTCCGTTAATCAAACGGGTTTGCACATTGCTGATTTATCAGCGATCTGATATCTGTTTTAAGATAGATAATTAGTGTGAGAGTTGGATCAGATTAGAACATTAATTATTGGTGCTTGGTGTTTTCAGTTTATAACTGGAATGGAAGCGTGTGTAGATACTATATGAATAGAACACATCACAGCCACATTTTCAATTGTATTATCGTGTTCCCGCACTGCCAGGTATTGTGTTAGTGTCCAACAGTATCTATGCTGACCTTCTGAAAGGATAACTTGCTTTAATACTAGCTCAGCCTCAGTATCTTTCCTGAAAACAAGCTCATCCAAACACAGCAATGTGAATACTTTATCCATTTCATTCATTTGGTTTGGGGTGGCACATGCCCCTGTAAAAAGCTGTCTAAGCCTCCCAGTATTGGGCCACCTACAGCACAGGTTGAAGACATAAGTTCAAAAACATGTTGTGAAGGGGCAGAAAGTAGGTGGCTGCAGACTTTGAGGTGTAGGATGACAGGGAGCAGTGCTGAACACTCTGACAGCTTGAAGACAAAAAACATTTACATTTCACTTTTATCCAAAGCGATTTACAATAAGCACATTTGTCAGAAGAGAAACAACCATATATAACTGTACAGTAAGGATATTCATAGAACCAAGTGCAACACACTTACAATTGTTAGATTAACTCCTTCCCTGTATGATACAACACAAGATCAGTTTTCAACGGTAGCGTTGACAATGTATTACTATGGAGTTTAGAGTTATAGCCCAACATAGCGTGGATGCTAACTTGGGTGTAGCGGACAGCTTGGATTGTCCACCAGTGACGCTGCGCTCAACTATCAAACTATATTGTCCCTGGTTTGGCTGACCTGTTGAGTCACATCCAAGCAATAAGATTGAAGTTTTCTTGATGATCTAAAATCAACCACTTTCTTCATTTCTTAAGCTTGATACATGTTTAGGGAGTTTGAAGCGCTGCATTCCCATGGCTATGTTAGATGGCATCATCCATGATGATGTACAGAGTGAATCTGCAGGGTCGGGGGGGGGGGGGGGGGGGGGCTGGTAGTTGTGAGCAGGCAGTGCTCTGAGCAAATGCTGAACCAGTTTCATCCAAAACAAGTGTTTTGGGTGAAATTTGGGTGGACTCTTACTATTTTAACTTTTTATTGGGGTCGATAACTCTCAACGCCACACCTATCACACATTTGGACGTTGCTATGACAGGTTTTTTCAGAGGCTGAAGGAGGAACGTGGGTGGACTTTAGGCTCAGACTGGTGTATGGAAATAACCGTGTGACGTAATGAGGAGAAATACAGTGCCATGGACGATAAGGGGTACGATTCCCCTGTCACGCTGGGTAATTGGAGGATTTAGGATGAGAAAATAGGTGATCTTTAAAAGCCCTTCATATTAAATGTGAGCAAATAGATATATATTTTTGCACTTTTAAGTTAGCACCTTAAATGGCATTAAGAGTGTGTTGAATGCTTTGAGGTGCAGACATATTTGAGGTTTGACAAAATAATTGGGAATATGGTTGAAATGTGTATCTATATTTGCAAGCAATATTTATTATCTACACACGTCTCTTTTTGCTATTTAAATATTAATGAGGCATTTAAGTAAATGATTCCTTCATTGGACCAGCAGGTCCCTTCCTTTTGTCAATAATGTATTGACAAATGGAACACAACTCCCTAGGAGTTGTGTAGACAAATCTCTTCCCCACCCCCTAGGCATCGGCTGCGTTCCATTAGTCGTTCAACATACTTTTGTTGACTTCCCAATGGCACTTGCCCTCCAGGGAATCCAAGAGCCAACATAAGTGTCATTCCATTCATCTGAAAATCTGAAGTGAACTCGGTGAGGTCGACCCCTTGGAGGGCTGAAGGAGTGAGACAACACAAATGGTCGCTCTATAGGTGTCTATCCCCCAGAGTTTACTGTAGTTATGCAATTGGTGCCAGAAAACACATCCATGGTGAGTTGGCAGTGACGTACGCTAAACTCTTGGTGCTTTCCACTTGGTTCTATCATGAACATCCTTACTGTACCGACAGCGATATATTGTTTCTCTTTCTTCTGACAAATGTACTAATTGTAAGATGCTTTGGATAAAAGCGTCTGCTAAATGTAAAATGAACACACTGATCAAGGCAAAGTGTTTCTTCAACAATACTTGCAATGCCAACATGTCGTCAGCACACAAACATATTTTCCTTTATTGAACTCATTTGTTACATTGCTAAACTTGCATAGCTCTACAAATGAGTCTGCAGGGATTTCTGAGGATTGGTAAAAAGTGGTCAACTAATTAGCCTACAAGTGGCGGTCAATCCACGATAGATTAGGCTGGAAGTGTACAAGGGCTGCGTTCCATTTAATTCTCCCACCCACTTTCACTCAGCTCCTCAAGTGGCCAACGTGCAAGGCATGCTATTGCGTAATACAGAGGGTAGAGGGGGAATTGAGGCTAAGTGGAACTACTAATGAAACACAGCCCTCCTGTTAGGTCGTTAGCCACCCCACCTCTGCCTCCAACACCCCTCCGTGCAGCATCCATCCATGTAGTCCATGAAGGGTTGGATTACCTCAGAAATGTCAGGAATAACGTTTAAACCAGTCATTCTTTAGTGTTAATAAAAATAATAATGTCTTTTTTTTTCTTGTTGATGGCTAGAATATTACTAGCATATTTTGACATGACGTACATGCAATTTGATTCTATTCAGGTGATGACATTTAATTAAAGTATTAAATTAATGAAGTTGTTACAATTCCAGTGTTTTTATTGACATGCTAACAGTCAGCTAGGCATTGCATGTGTCTGGGGGTGGGGGGGGGGGGGGGGGGGTGGGGGGGTAATGCTAATCCTTAAGCTTACTAATGTCTGCAGGAAAATGACCTTCCCTCACATCCAGTGGGCACGGCATTTAATTGACATTTTGCTATGAGGGATTTATCGAACACACAGACACACACACACACACACACACACACACACACACACACACACACACACACACACACACACACACACACACACACACACACACACACACACACACACACATACACATACACAGGAACAAGCACACACAAACACTCATTTTATATAATTATTTCATGAACACTGCTAACCTTAAATGATTAAAGCCAATTCGCAGCTCGTACGATAAATAAGCAATGATGGATCGTGGAAGCTAAGTTTTAGTAATTAAGAGGGCATTCATTGACTTGGTGAAGGTTACCTGCAAACAAGTAATTGCATTAAGAAGAAGAAATGTGTCACCATGCTTGGAGCATATAACATATAAAGCAGCTGTAAGCAACAAACCTTTTTTCCTACATGTAAGCATCAAGTCTTGTTTGAGCTGCAAAAATATAGTCTCCAAACTAGAGGCACCTAAACTAAAAACCAGAACAAAATCCTTTGGTGACTTAACAGGCTTATCGTCGATGTTCTGAATATACAGGTATATACTGTAGTTGAGACATGGAACCCGTGGAAACAATGGTATTAAACCTGTGGCAACAAAAGCGACTCAGTCTATATCTCATTTCCAATGGAAAAAAACAGACACCGGAAACAGTGACTACATCACAGTTTGAAATACTAATTATTCTAAGTACTACCTTCTGTTATCTGTGATGAGATATCTGGTGAGATAGGGCTGTGGGACCCCACACTGACTTTGACACAAAAACCTTGATAACATGACCGCTATGTATTCTTCACATCGCAAATTGAAAACAGTTGTGAGATCCCGATGCAATGACAGATGTTTTCGCCGTCCTAACCGACAGCGGTTGAACGAGAGATGCAGGCAACGCTTCTCAGAACCACCTCCAGAGATACCGTAATGTTCAATCGATTGACTCGCAATAGGACGCCTGGTTATATTCTCTCGTCCTGGTAACCTGTGTGTGCGCATATCAAACTGCGTTTTTAGTAAACTCTCCCTGTGTGGTGTGCCATTCGTTGGAAACACATTTGTTTTTTAATCCAATTTGAAATTCAAAAACCCTTTTTTCTCTGGCGTAAACAGGGCCATATCCCCCGTCCCCTCCAAGAACCCCATCACAGCCCAACCACCATGTGTTCTGCAGAGGGCTAGCTCTTCTCTCAGTGTTGAGACACGGAAATAACAGATCGTTCGTCAACATGCTTCTATCATGCATGCCCATGACACCACCCACAGGCATGCATGCTCACTAAGGCCCCGTTTACACGAAGGGAAAACGCAGATATTTTCACACGGTTTGGCCTCTCATTTACACGAAAACTCAGTTTTTGTCACAGAAAACGATCATTTCTAAAAACTCCAGCCGAAGTGGAGATTTCTGAAAACGCCGGTTATGTGTTGTTGTTTCAACGGGTAGAAACGGGGTTTTAGGTTCTGAAACGTCACATTATGCGCCAGGAAATGCTTAACGTCATATGAGCGCCCTATGAATACAGTTTGCTTGTTACAGGAAGACGCTCGTGTTATTAGTTGTTGTTGATTCTGATGATTCTGATTGGCTTGCATGGCTTTATCCTTCTCCCTACACTGCCGCCCATAGGTTTGGCATAGTTATAATGTCCCAACGGCGTATTTATCCGTTTTGATGTAAACGACAACTTTTTTGAAAACGATGTTGTGTGCACAATGTTATTTTTGAAAACGGAGGGGGGGAAATATTCGTTTCTATAAATACCCTGCTACGTATAAACGTGGCCTAAATGTTGGCTGTGCTGGTCGGTTCAGCTCAATCATTATTGAGCCCAATTCAACCAGCCCCCAGAAGTAATTTAATATTCAGTTAGTGCGCTTATAAAGTAAATTAACGTCCATGTAGACCCAGCTATGCTCATGTGTGGATGTTGCTGAGGTGGTTGTAGTATTGGACAATACCGAACCAGGCTGTTGTACTAAATGTACTCGAATGCGAAGCGGCAGCATGCATTACCTAAATGTGTTTTGTTTTACTATGTGTTTTGTGTTTTGTGTGTTTTGTTTTACTATGATAAGTGTTTTGTTTTACTATGATAGAAAAAAACTATATTTTGACAATTTTCCCTTTGTTTAGTGAAGCATAATTGCAACTGTTTTTCATAGGCCAACTGCATTTTTTTAAACAAGCAACTTTAATTCCTGTGTCTTTTGTTTGTGTCGATGAGCATCTGCGGTTTTAAGCATTAGCAATCGATGTGTGTGTGGGAGTGGGTGTGAGCTGGTGGATATTTATGTGCTTCTTAATGAAGGGTATTCAAGTTGTGCAGTGAACTGAGACAGATCAGCGTGGATATCATCTCTCCCAAACAAGGTGGGTCAACCGGGTTCTTATTTCATTGCAAACAGTGAAATATTATCCAGGTTTCTATTCGTTCCGGATCCTTCCGGGACACGATCCGGAACCTTCCGTACCCTTCCGGGACACGATCCGGAACCTTCCGTACTGGGACCAACAGGCACCTATTTGATTGAATCCGACACCTCCTTTGTCACTATCAAAATCTGTCAATATACTTTTTCTGCAACGTTTAATGTTATCTGTTGGGTCATTATTTTATTTTCCCGCCGGAGTCACCTGTAAAACGTTTGTTTGTCTATTTTGGACGGATTTTATATCTGATATAAAATAAAAAAGAGGGAAGTAAATCACACAGGTCATACAGAGAAGCCTGAAGCATGCGAGTGTCAACATTCTCACACCAGGAGACGTTGTTCTGAGAACACGGCTGTTATCGGGAACACTCAGTATCTTTCCCTGTCTGACACCGAGCCCGCGCAGAGAACACTGCACAGCAGAATCGCCTTTTTATCAACTGATCGTTTTTTCCTCTTCGTTTCGTAAGCAGTAGGCCTATGTTCTGTATGATAAAGTGGCGGAGAATCCAAAATCGTTTTTGTTGTTATTTTAAGCACGATAATATGTCTTACATGATCATCCACCTAGTACTCTCTGCAATGTCCTCACTGGTCCTTAAATAAGACAAATTTAGAGAACACAGTTCAGAGTAAAACTCTGTGTTTGTGAAACAAACACAATAAAATACTCCCTGGCGGCGAGGTGTGTGCGGATGCGTGTGAACCTCTGTGTGAAACAAGGTTATCGTGTCCGAGAGAAGGTTAGAATGCATTGCATCTTTTGCCTTCGTTTAAACATTGAAAGAGATGCTACATACCATTATAATTAAAAGCCTCCTTTATTAACCTAATTATTTCTCAGGCCACAGCTCGTAAGTGGGAGCGTCACCATGGAAAACCAAATACTTAGCTCGCAGGTGCAGTGTGTGTGCCCGACCGGGTGGTTTTGTGACGTTCTACGACTCTCTCTCGCCCCGACTCGCTGGATCAGCAGCCTCTGTGTTCCTGCACCCCCCGGTTTTACAAAGTAAGCACCGTTAGTAACAAATCCAAGTGTTCCAGTGACCCAATTAATTGGAAGAATAATATAATTTCAGCACAACGACAAACTCAGTGTTATTGGAGTTCCATCCACATGTTGTGGATGGAGATTGTCCTAATGGCTGCAATGTGTCGGTTCAATACAAGTTATCTCTCTCTCTCTCTCTCTCTCTCTCTCTCTCTCTCTCTCTCTCTCTCTCTCTCTCTCTCTCTCTCTCTCTCTCTCTCTCTCTCTCTCTCTCTCTCTCTCTCTCTCTCTCTCTCTCTCTCTCTCTGCTAGGAGCAGACACTTGCTGCACAACACAGAAATTAATCAGGAAAAATGTCCAAATATGAAATTATAGATGCTATTATACAGTGTGGAATGGATTAGTTTAGTTTCATAGCAATGGCTTTTTTGAAGCTTACATCGCAAACCAAAAGATGGTTGTGTTCCCACAAATGCCCTATTTCCAACAGTAATGAGTTCAGTCCCAGCTAAAAAACAGACAAGTGATACATTTTGTTGAGGCTTTTTTATTCTGGTTGCATCTCCTGTACTTTGTATTGTGCATTTATATAACATCAGTTAAACAGGAATCAACCCTTGCTGCCTCTGTGCAAGATCCTCATGGACTGGTCAAAAGGCTCTCCATTTCGAAGACTGCAGCCAAGGCCTAATGGCCCATCATCCTCTGCCTCCCTCTGTGTGTGACCGTCCTGTTTTCAGGGCTGTATCCTTGGATGCACATGCAGGTGGCACATGGTGTTCCACTTGACGGATGTAACACAGTCAACGTCTCTGTGTATGGGTGACGATAGCCGGAATTCAGACCAACCAGCCTGTTCAGCGGCTAAAGGAAGTTTAAATTCTGAACAAAAGATGCTGAGCTATGAATATTCATGCATCGTGACCTCATCAAGCCTACAATGCAAACATCTGTCCCCATCGTGTCAGTTTCATTCAATGGATCATTCACCAGCTCGACATATTGCCATCTTTCAAAATGGTGGAAGGGGATAGATAGGCTTTTGCTATGTTTCCAGATAGCCTGAGTCAAATAAGGGACCATGCTATTGGATCTTATCATTAATGTGTATTTATTGCTTTTCTGTCTCGCAGCAAAGGATGTACTTAGTGTGAGTGCTATACCGAATGATAAACAAGATAAACAATGATCAGAAAATGCTGGATATTTCTGAGGCTCTAAAAGCAAAGGTTGTAAGCATGTCTGCTAAGTTCTGAGAGAAAACGACGAGAAGTAAGTGGTTAACCAATCACAGTGACATTAATGGGACACGATATGCTCTGCAGAAAGCGGAGCAATCTTTTTGGATACTTCAAAGCTACTGTGTGTTATGAAGGCATTTTCAGAGAAGTGGAGATGTTTTCCCAGTCCATGTAAACCGTGTATTTCATGGTGGTATCAGTTTTGCTGTGAGGTCTCATGAATTTGCTAAGACACATTCGTTGACGAACTGACAACCCTGACATCAAGCAAAATAAATATTAAAAACTCTGCAAGATACATTTATCAGCGCAGTTTTAGAAAACGTAAGGCCAACTGGTGTATGCTAATATTGAACATGTTTTGTAAAAGGCACAAACACAGTCTCTGGCTCTGTATTTCATTTGCAAGCAAACATCCGTTGAAGAAGCGAATAGAACACAATACTTGCTCATCTGCCTGTGTTGTGGTGTGTCCAATGGTTCCACCTAAACTCAAAGCAACAAAGAGCTTCATGTCTCCATGGCGAATGCTAGTAGCATGCCACAACTATTCCTAGTACATGATTACATGAGGATACATGATGACATCACAGGACGTACAATGACTGAGATTGTGAAACAGAGTTATTAAATGTCAGTGTTCATGAATGCACCCAGGGGAATAGAGTCCTGTGTCTTGTAGTTTTGAACTGACACATGAGCACACGACTGGTGTATGACTGAACATGATGAATTGTGAAGACTCATGCCACACTGAAAGTATATCTCTGAGCGTATCTTTCTGGTACGACCAGACATACAAGCGTTCTGGTGGCCCCTCACTAAGGGGTTTTCAGAAGAAGGCGAGGCGTGAGAAAGTACGAGAGCAAGCAAAAGAGACAGACAGATCCGCAGAGCCCAAATGGTAGCTAGTGCTGTGGGATACACTGTCTCCACTACTCCCTGACCTTTTGGCACCCTGGAAGGAATTCCATTCCCTCTTGCTGTCTATTAAGATGAGGCTGCTGATTGTTCTGATCACTGGCCTGGGGAGTTACTGAGCTGTGTGCTCTGTCCATCCATCAAAGCTGTCCAACTCGAAATTACAACTACAGTTCCTAACTTTAAACCAATGGGGTCTTCAATGATGTGGCTAGAGCAAACTCTTAACATCAGCGCCTTCACTATTGCTTCAAGAGTTATGTCCTTGAGCGGAAGGAGAACTGGACCTGATGTCCCAGTACTGGAGAATGTTGGAGTCTAACATCCAGGTGGTCCAGAGGACATTGGAGGGGTTTTCCAATACCTGGCTCATTAGGAAATCGGCTACCAGCCAGGATAAAGGTCAACAGAGGGCTCTTGCTCGCGTAACTAACGCAACCAACTTAACCTAGCAGTTGTATAGAGCAATAGTTACTCCATATGTAAGTATAAATGAATGACTACGAAAGGAGTACACAATACACATTGATGAAACAATGTGAATAGTTTCATTATTAAAATGTTTCAATCAGTTCATAACCGAAACCCACCTATGCTTTGATTAGTGAAATCATCAGTTAGTTTATACGTAGTCGTATGTGCATGAAGATCTGATTTTTATTAGAGTTCCCTACCATTGATCTGTCGTTTTGTCATAAAGAGGGAACGTCACAGACTCAGTTACTTTGTTACAAGGTTGCACATCACAATCTGTTCTTCATTGACCCATGTGAGGTCATCCACAAAGAACCTTGGCTCAGTTCCTGAACGTTCAGAGCTGGCCATGAAATAATTAAACATGTTTATCAACCCAATAATGTAAAGTGTTGGATTTTCATGGCAACGCTACACTATGCATTTGTCTTCAAGTGACCAGAACAAAAAGAAAATTGTGCGAGGTACGGGGAGAAGGACGAGGAAGGGAGTGATGTGTTTTTTCTTGAAGAAAGTAGTCCAAAGCTTTTAACTCACTTTATTTGTTAAAGTAGGCATGTTTCGGTATGGTAACTATGAAGCTTAAGGGAGGGAATTGTATCTAACGCGTGTGAAAGAAATATCGTGCGCTTCAAGCCCCGGGCTTAACCCCGGTTCTCTCCGCGTGTACCTATTGTCTCTCTGTCCTCTGTATCTGAAACACACACTTTTTCCAATCAAGTGGGCGTGGCCTATGTGAAGTGGGCGTGACCGGGTGACGTAATGGCTCCGCCCTCCTCACCTGTCTAAAGGTGCTGCCATCTGTGGCTGGAGTAGTTATTGCAGCTTAAGTGTTCGATCCTGCTTCCTAGTGGCTATGTGAGGGTAATGCAGCTTGTGTGTTCGATCCTGCTTCCTAATGGCTATGCAGCTTATGTGCTTAAAATACGTAACAGGAGGAACGATGTTACATCAAGAGATCTATTGTCTCTTTCAAATGAACACCTTAACTCTCGAGATGCATATTTCCTTAGAGTAAATGAGCCAGACGGCAACACTGAACGATAAAAAAACAATATATTTATGCTACTCTTGGTAAAGTAATCAAAGTTTACATAGATACTCAAGCAAAAATGCAATACATTTGAATAACTCACTCTTGTTGTAGTTGGAATCTTTACATTCCAACGCTTCTCCAGAGGAGCATTAGTGCAACACTTCTCAATGGCGGAGGAATTTAGAAAGGTAGAGAGAAGAGAGGGAAGGGGGATTTGTTCTCAGTTGTTTATGTTCAAAATCGTAATCTCTTCTGCTTGAGCTTTATACAATCCTCAATTCGTACTGACAACATCTTTAATGAGGTTAGAAAAGTATAGTCCACATTCTTAACAACAGTATACTTACAGTTTTCCCAACTCTCTCTAAATGATCTTACAAAATAAATCGGGTTTTATGTTTACGATATAATCTCTTAAAGTGTAGTTAGGCCTTCCATTGGTGATTGTATTTTACATTTTTTGTCTCATTTGTATTGGATTATAACTGAAATCCTGTCATCGAAGGTATATAAGCTGCTGCCTTTTGTGGAGCCCTTGCTCGTTCGGCTAATCTTTGTCTGACAGCTTCGGCGAAGAGCTACTCTGTGGATATCTCTTCTTCCCTTTTCAAATTCTTAGCAATAGATATTTTTCACCACGTGTGGTGGTAGTCTTTTATCCGATGTTCCTCTTGAGAAACATTAATTGGGTGACATTATAAAAAAGTATTTGCACTCAACCATAAAGAGGGAGAATGGCACAGCTCCAAAATATAGTAAACATTAATTAGAACGGAAAGATGGACTGATAAGGGGGTGAAATGACACCTGTTTACTCTGTATTAAGTATGATCTATAATTAAAGGCTTGAGGGAATCAGCAGGTGTGTTTCTCTGGTTGAAAGCGTGATTGTATCAACCGTTCTGGACGGATCAATTGTGAGTTTTTGTTGACCCAGTTATTTTTAGTGTTAGACTTTCTTGCCATTTCATCCGCAAGCTGCATCTTTTTTTTTTATCAACCACCCCTTGTCTTTATATCGTATATCGTACATTTGTATTGTTTGCAACCTGACAGATGTACAAAGTGTGGTGCCGCCCTGTCAAGATTCTACCAGCGCTTAACCAAAACAGGAAAGAACACGGACAAGAGCTTGGGGGGGATGAACGGGGGGCTTGTTGATGACGGCTGAAGCACTTGCTAAAGTCTGAGACTGAGCGCGTGGGAGGTAACGGAGCGCTGTCATCGCCGGAGAAAGTCGTCCGATAAACACGGCGGTAACTGTCAGCCTGAACAACAGTGTTTAAGTAAACACAGAACACAGAGTCAGAGTACGGTCCGTGCCACATGCGGTGCCCAGCCAGACACGCTTTACCTCTCACTTACACAATTCTATCGCATCACTCTGCAAAGGTAGGAACGTTTTGTTTGTGTTGTTGACAAAGCTGATGGCATGAGTCCGGGGTGCGTCTCGAGGAAAATAAACAGTTTGAAAAAGGAAACGTGTCGGATGGAGATTGTATGAACAAAAGAACCGTGGAGGTATGAATCACAGATTTGTGTTTCATTGGCACATAAGCTTTCCGTTGAACAGTATAATACAAATAACAAAATAATCGACTTGGCTTGGTCCTGTAAACGCTCTAAAATAGCATTTATGTAGCGCCTTTCTAACCAGTTGCCATTCAAAGCCCCCATATTGCCACACATTCACACCGACGGCATGCAGAGTCAACCATGCAAGGTGACAGCCAGCTCGTCGGGAGCAGTTAGGGTTAGGGCCTTGTTCAGAGACACCTCGACGCACTGCTAGGAGGAGATGGGCTTCGAACTACCTTTCCGGTTAACAGTAAACACTATCTGGAACTATCTAACCTCTTGTTGACAGCAGTCAGCATTACCAAAGACCACAAAAAAAATTTGCAGCATTAAATTGAGCCATTCAATATGTTTCCATTCAGACTCTTAAGGATATGGGAAAGGTGTAAAGGCTCTAACATTTTAACTTCTGAGATATGAAAGTAAATGCAATGTAAAGAATCTCAGGGGAAACTCAATAATATGTAGTATTGATTTAATAATACAAAGTGCCATTCAGTGGACACTTTCCTTCAAAAACTGCATGTATACATTTCTGAGCATAAGTTGTCCAAGTGTGGAACCAAAACGAATTGCGCTACATCTTACTAACAGGTTTTGTGAAAGGAATATGTGTGCGTTTATTTGTACAGCACAAAGCAAAGAAGCGCACAGTGTCCACGAGCTAATGTGATCATATCCCTTACAGCTTCACGCTTTATGTTAATGTATCCTCTAATCGTCTTCATCAGCAGCTTTTTAATTAGAGGCCCTAAGTACTACTGTATTCCACACTCTGGAGAGAGTGAGGAAGATGAGTCGGACAAGAGAGAAATTGCAATTTTCAATCTGTCGTATTTATGAGGTGTGAGTTCCCTATAAACACTCCCGCCAAATGTCTTACTAATCAGCAACACGGAGCCCGAGAGTGGTACATTCATCCTCAGGGGGAAGGCTGAACCGGGGCATGCCTGCTCTGACCCTGGGAGATTTGTCAAACACACTCAGATCTGACCATTTGCCAGGGGGTAGTATGTAGTGCGAACAGTCACCTAGAGGCAATCGTGACCTTTCGCCATTTCTTTTTTCGTTATTGTTTTTCCTTCACACGCCCCCGCGTGGTAATCCGGGGCGCACCCAGCGACCCGTGGCCACTGCGCTGCTGCTGATCTGCCCTGTTTGTCAGGAGAGCTGGAGGGTGTCACTATACAGTGTAGAGTCTACGCTGTATGGACTCTGTCTATTATATAGCCAGAGGATCTATACTATAAAGAAAGTATCTTTACATAGTAGAGTCTATAATGAATAGAGATCCTATGTAGAATGAGGATCTATCTATCAATATAGTCAGAGGATCTCTATACATTAAAGTCTATAATGTATAGTATAAAGATATATAGAGCATCTGTACTATAGACAGAGAATCACTATAGTAAAGAGATATATAGTATCTATACTATGGACAGTACAGACAACATAGAATGTCTTCCATTGCTAATTCACAATGTTGCTCATTCAAATCTATAAGATACTTATGATTGGAAAAAACCCGGAACAACTGAATAATAATGTTCATTCAATTTGTCAAAACTCATTATTTTGTTTCAATTATATTTGTAATAGTATATACATTTGAGAAGCATTTTGGTACAACATGTGGAAAGTCGATTTATTTTGGCCCAGGGTGCATTGTACATTATTCAATGGATTAGAACTCCATAATGCAAATTAGATATCCAATAAAAGTGTTTTAGCCTTCAGTATGGAGTCTTCCTTAAATGTGATTCAATACTTATACTTGCAATACTAATGTTCTTCTGCATCGCTGTAGTGGTTGTGTGAGAGCACCACTCAATTGCGTTTAGGAAGAGCAGAGAGTGGTTTCAAACATTGGGTACCAAGTGAGTCTTTGTCAAACACTGAATCTTTGTTAATTAGCTTTTTTTTTAGAGCATGGATAATACGTCTTACGTTAATGTTTGCCAAGGCTGTGATTCAATTGAAAAAAAGTTTAATGAAAACATCAGTTTCTTCGTTTCAAAATGGAGAAACTGATTTTAGGATTGTTGATTTACTGAGATTGTTTGAGGATGTTCATTCATTATTGTTTTTAGTCAGCATCAATAATGAGCAGAATCATCATCATCTTAGGATACACTAATTATAAGCATAAGCTTTTCTTTTATTTGTACATCAAGCAATGTAAGTGATATGCCGAACATGTAACTATTAACGACAATACTTCAATGGCAGATGTCTTGGGGCTGATCAATTAAACCATGGGTCAACTCTTTCATTTGAAATGTTGGTTCCCTCCGTCCGACTGGAAGCTAACAGACCCTGTGATTCTGTGGTGATTGAGTGTTACAGACCTCGGGGCTGTGTTTAAATGATAGCCATCAGGACTGCAGGGCTGGTCCCGACCCTGGGAGCAAGTGGCCGTCTATTCTTCATCCTGACAGTGGAAGCTGGAGTCAAAGGGTGAGATACTGTGGATGCTATCTCTTGCCTCGGTGCACCCATGTCTAGAGAAACCTTAATCAGGCCTTTACGGGCAGAAGTCATGAATTCAGACCAAGACTGCGTGTACAAACATCCTCTGACGCACCTTTCCTGACTCCTGGCCAAGCTGCATCTCTCCATAACCATGTTTGATATCTATCTCAAACCCCACTTGCAAAAAAACTCAGACGCACAATTAAACCGCACGGCACCGGTGGACCGAGCCTTCCTGTCAATACACGCGGTGTCCTTCGGTTCTCCGGGCCTTCGCTCGTCGCCCCATTAACTCCGCTAAAATGTTAGCATAGCCGGGGTCATTTTGGAGCGTCCCTGGTGGCGTGTGCTATGCCGCCGGCGCCGCCTGTCAGAGAACACGGCCGTTGTGTGCGTGCCGCCGCCCGCTGCTGCCCGCCCAGAACAGCACCTGCCTGAAGCTTTTTGCCGGCCGAGCGTGATGCTTTCCGTCACGAGTGAGCACCTGTACAAGCCATCGTCGTGGTCATTTAGATCCACTCTGCGGGCGCGCCAAGCGGCCCGTTCCGCCGGCCGAGCTAGGCCGAGCAGGAGGCGCACCAACAGCCTCTGTTCCCATTTAGAGCGCCCAGGGACGGGGTGTCTATCACAGAGGCCAGGGCCGGTGATGGGGCCGTTAGGGGACCCTAGGCGAGATTATGATTCAGTGCTAGGTAGTGTTAAAGGTTATCAGTGTCTCTAAACCCTAATGGTCGTCCAACGTAGTGCAAAATGATTCGGGGCCGGTAACTTTTCTCCTGGACCATTTGGAGGACACCATCACATACCGACCGACCAGTACTACCGCATCCACACTTTTTTTTATATTGTATGAATTCAAGGTTCTTCTGAAACAGACACTACTATAAACAAATATGTAAACAAAAGCAATATTAAAGCTGCACAACATCACTTTTGCGATAAACAAGGAGGATAAGAGAAAATTGAAGCAAAAAAAAATTCTTTGGGTGCTGTTGAAGAATTCAAATACTTAAACCACTGTGTCGAGACTGTGTAGTGGAGAGCGCTATTTGTTGTAATCATCAGAAGCCCTGGTTTTGTCTGAGGTTATACTACTTACAAAATTCACATAATATAGAAATAAGAGGCTTCCATTAAAGTAAATCAGTTGGACTTGAACCTTGATCTTCAGAGCATTAGCAAACAGCTCTCTCCGCTTCCCCATAGAGGTAGGGAAAATTATACAGTGGAACGTGCTTTATGTCAGTACAACAGGCGTGATATGATTGGGTTTAAAAATGATATTATGGTTCAAAGGAAACAAACATGAGCAGGAATTGAACCCTGGTCTCAAGAGTGATAGCCACCAACTATCACCGATTCCCCATGTAGATTGGTAAATTGATGTTTTCTGAGGTTATGTATGACAATCGACTAATATCAGTCGATTTTAAACTTACATTGGGGTTCAATGGGAAAAAACCTCATCACGAATTGAACCCTGATCTCCAGAGGGTTATTTGCTCTCCTCTCCACTGCACTAAGAAAATGATCATTGATTAATGATCAATAATCAGAGGTTATACACAAAGTTCGCGTCACTGAGTTTCAAAATTACATTAGGGTTTGTCGTGGATAAAACCCACGGTCTAATACTTTAACAAATTACGAGAGGTCGAGAAGGAGTAGGGTTGAATGATCAAGGCTTTATTGTCACGGCAGAGAGTAACAACATCACCTGAGTTGGTTTGCAAAGAACTCCCGAACAGTCTCGGAGCTCCGCATTATATCCTAATTGTGTGGCCTCCCCCAAGAGGTCCTTGGCCAATCACAATCCTCTAAGATACGGGCTCTTGACGTTCACGCCCACGATGTCCATACAGTAATTCAAGCATTATGTACAGAAGGGTTACATATTAAACATTAGTTACATGAAGTTACATGTTATACATTCGTTATATGAAGTGAGGTCTTTCATTAAAATCCATTCATCGCCTTATTTATTAACCTGATGTTAAATCACCATGACTTACCACATGGGTTTAAGAGATGAGCCCTGTGAAAGCCATATTAATTTAAACAGTAAAATATGCATTTGTAATAGTTAACAATGCCACTTCATTTGTCTGTGGCATATACAGTCATAATCCTGAAGCTGGTAGTGTCTGATTTTAAACGGGGTATGGATAAGTTAACCTAACTCCAACTTGGAGCCTACAGAATACATTATAAAACCACAGAAGAGAGACCATAGGAGGGCGTTTCCTCTCTACGTGACCAGAGCAAGCCGTCTTTGAGGGGGCACTTATATGTAAATGAGGGGGCTGGGGGTATATCTTTTGCAACAAGTGAATGAGGAACACATGTAAATGTCCCTCAGAATGCAAATACTTGTTGACCAAGGAAAGCCAGGTAATATCAAGTGCTTAACATTTGCCACCATTGAAAATGTATCTACCTTATATTCTTGTATGATTCATGCTTTAAGTTAACCTTACTTATACTTGTAGCTAAGTGAACTGAGAGATAGACTGATATTATTGGCTACAGAGGGATGTCTGTCTGATCATCTGAGCTGTTGAATAACAACAAGGTCTGGAGCCTGTCCCTTCCCCCCCTGCCGGTACATTTATTTCCACTAATATATATCAACATTTGGCAAATATCCTTTTAAACCTTCATTATTTTCTACCACAGGTTTCATAGGACCTTTCGTTTGTGGTAAGCTTTCTGAACTCTTTGACACTGTCATTCAGCAATCACTGGCGCATAATGGCCAGGGCAGAAGAAAAATGGTGATGAACAGGATGCAAAGTTTAGATTTGAATTTCTCCAATTGTTTACTCAAGCAGAAATTGAGAAGGGGCGCCTGGCGAATTCAAACTTTAATTTGAATTGATATTTTTTTACTTTGACGGCAACCAGCACCGGTTCCCTTTTAGTTACAATCTGAAATGTTGAAAGAAAAGCATCTATCCAAAAATTGGATATTGAAAATATAAGAAATGTTTGGCGGACTCCGGGCATCCAAATGAAAAGGGAAATGAAAGATATTTTGTCATAAAAGTATACTGACTTTGAATACAATTAAAATGAGTTCATCCTTTTGTTTTGTATGTTGCACTCACATCACTACATTCATGGAAGAAGGTGTTAAAGGCATCATTTGAGTACCGCTTTTAGACACAATTTAATTTTGTTTTTGTGGTATGAGTCATCAACACAAGTTTGGAATGATTGAGAATGAATGGAGAGCAAAACAAAGCCAGGGCAGTGTCATAACAATACACAGTATTTTACAAAAGAATATCTGAAAAACAGCATCTCACATTCATTGGAAGACCAGAAGTACTAGAAAATACCGGTGTGCTGTGTGTTTCACTTGTGGATTGTTTTGCTTACCTTGCACGTTTTCTGTTAAATGGGTTTGTTTGCTGTGTTTTAGTCTTTGTCTTTGTCTTAGGTTATCCTAACCACTGCTTCCCCAAACACATTTGGCTGGTTTGAAACATACCTGGCAGCCATCTTTTAAAGTAAGACGAGAGGTTGAAGATAATTCTTCAAAAAGTAACTAAACGTTCAGTTTGCTAGCAGAAGACTATAGCAACAGATCGGAAGTGGGTGCATGTACGTGAGTGTGTGAGTGTGACTGTGATTAGTTACCAAAAACATCCCCAGAAGGCACCTATTGTATTGCTCCAATGCATGAATAACATTCACTCTCGCGCCCAGGGCCCGCCGCCAGATGCTCTTTTGTACCAGCAGTGTAGTCACATTACACACACTTACAGCCCGCATCCAGTGGCAACGGCTCTCGCTTGAGAAGGGTGCGCTGGAAGGGAAAGTGTTTGTCTCTTGGGTGCGGGTCAGGGGCAGCGTGACATCACATTACGTGATTATCTGTATCTTGCACTAGAAAATCCCATTGCTATTTTCAGCGCGTACATTTCTTGCCATGAATCCCGTTTTACCTTAATACAGATTTCAAACCACTGGGTCACGGCATCAATGCACTTTCAGACAAGGACGTTTTATCAACGTGGTTAGGTAATGAGAGCTTCTTGCTGCTGACACCATGTGTGCAGCGAGATTCTGCAGCAAGGCGCTTCCGTTTTCTTTCACATCAGGGCATATTTTCAAACCCTTGCTGCTAAAAACGTGAGCCATAGCTACAGCTAGTCTTACTGATCTATTGATAACATTACTATGGTTCCCCCTGTCTTTAAAATGGCAAAAGTTGACAAATGGCGCTTTCAGCGTACTGCTGTATGTGGTCTTCATGCCACACTGAGCCTGTCCCAGTTTTTCCTCTCAAACCACCATAGACCATCGTAGCTCTCGAAGTGGTCCCCAGCTCCCTGTCCTGACAAGGACCTGCCACGGCGCTAATGATTCCTACGGCTGACAGGTTGATCCGTCGTCACCTGCTGCAGAGTGGAGCTCCACACTCCATGCTGCTATCAAGGAGAACATCTATGGGCTGCTCTTTATAATCGTAACCGTAATCAGGAATCTAACTGTGAGTCAAAATCCACAATTTTAAACCATAACGAAAAACTAAAACGCCACGCAGAACTTTCAAAGCCATTTTGTTCTTCACCTGAAAAAAAAAAAAGGTCATTAATGTATTGGCAATGAACTTTGTGTGTAATAATTTAATCCATTGCAGTTTATTTAGAGGGCAAACAGCTAGGTCCTGAGTGTTCACACAGTACTCCAGAGCCAATGAGCAGTGTCAGGTTTGCAGCACTAACAGGATTAAGCACCAAGACGTTATGTCTTCTACAGCCTCTGCCAGGGACAGGCCTGGACATAATGGGATCAGTTCCAACACTTGATCAGGATGGATCCACCATTACGCCCATGAGAATAAGGTCCAACCCTTATCCATACTCTGGAGGCCTGAAGTTGGAGGCCTGGAACCCCCCCCCCCCCCCATACAGATGTGAAAGGCCCAAGTAACATGTTTTGTAACCTGTTTGTTTTTATCCCGGCAAGAGGTCCAGAATGATCTGCGCAACAGAAAAGATGTGAGGTCACGGGATCAGGATGGTGTCCGGGATACAAGGCCAGACATGCTACAATTTAACTAAATGTATAAAATGTAGAAGAGATAATGATGTCCAAAACAGATCTATAAGGTGTGGGACAACAAATGTCTCATTAAAATGTGTTCTTGGTTTTTCACAACACATTTCAGTTGGTGTTTATTATTTGTTTATGTGTGAATATTATATAAGTGTATGTATATTCTGTTTATTTCTAATCTGAAATTATAATTACAGTCAAAGTTGAACACATCAAATACTTAAACTATTAGATAAACAAATCAAGTTCTCTTTCTGTTTTTGACTATTTGTTTACTTTTATATTATACAGATAGTTATAATTTTATTTGGATGGGCCCCTCCTTACATTGAACCCTTTAAGGATAAAAGGTTAACCTTAGTTACACCAATCTGTAAGCGTGTCATCAACCAACACAAATTTGTCAAACGGCATCCGTAAAGGTTTAAAATCAACACTATGTAGAATGGCCGCAGTGTAAACACACTGGACATTAAAATACCCATCTGAACGCTTCGTCCACTTACGCCTATTCGTTTTTCTTCGGTAGAATATCTCAACAATGAAACGGTTGGGAACTCCGCTTCGTTCAGTTGTCGGTTTCTGGTCCAAACTCAGGGTGGTGGCCTTCCAGAAACGATGCTGTAACACAGAGGGACAGCTGGATCCAAGATTACGTTAACCTACTCTCCAGAACCTCGCTTAGCTTGCTTATCTTCTTTCGAGCACGTTTACATATAAAAGCTCTGCTGCGAGGTTGCCCCCTAACAAGCCACAGAAGGGATGCACTCACAAGGTTACATTCAATCGGGCCCTGTTAGCCGGCTATCATTTAATCTGGACTGGTCCTCTGGCTGCCATTAGAGCCTGTATGCAGCTATCGCTGTGTATACAGCACTAGCAAGGCCCTCTATTAATACCCCTCTTATCAATGTATTTGCCATGCTCCCTTCGCCCCCTGTGGCCTTGTCAT
The DNA here is from genome assembly GCF_026213295.1 of Gadus chalcogrammus. Taxonomy (NCBI): domain Eukaryota; kingdom Metazoa; phylum Chordata; class Actinopteri; order Gadiformes; family Gadidae; genus Gadus; species Gadus chalcogrammus. Next base: position 9,522,791 of record NC_079420.1, read on the forward strand.
CAACAGTATGTACCGCACCAAGCGGGGTCTGCCTCCTCGGGGCAGCGGGAGACCGCCGGTCAGGAGAGGCATCACAACCTGGGCATTAATGATTCAATGAGCGCCTCTCGCCTAGCCTGGCCGTCGCCATGACAAAGAATGGGTTGGCTCGGATCGGAACGGGGGGGGGGGGGGGGGGGGGGGGGGGGCAGGGGAGGCTAAAGGGTACAGATAAGAGAAAGAGGCTGATGTGTAATTTAAGGAAGAATATTCCAAAAATAAATGCATCAAATAAACGGCATGATGCAAAGAGGATAGGAAAGGTGCAACTCCGGCCCTCACAGTGAGAGGTTTCCAGCCCAGGTTTTGTCTGTGCCGTCTCCACCCAGAAGTCCATCTAGGACACAGTAGGAGTCCGGGGTCCGGGATGAGTTAGAACCAGGCTCACTTGGTTTGCTGTGGCCTCGGATGCTCCCACAGTGGGATGGAGCTGCTGTGTCCACACAGCCACAATGACACCAGACGTTATGTCATGCATTCAACTCCAGATAATTTAATATTCTCTGAAGGGCACAGATAAAACATTTCACAAGGCTCGGGCCCCCGTTCTGACTCATTGAAACACACAGGATGTTGTAATTTGCTAAGAACCACAGTAGTATTTGTGCGCATTAATGAAGTTGTATACAGTATTTGTAGAGCTAACGTCAAAAAATGTGATGTTCCCTATGTATGATGACAGTAAGAAACTGGGAAGGATTATGTGCTGGAGCTAGGATTGTGTTTGTTCTGTTGTTTATTCTTTCTCCCGTTGTATAATTGTGGAATAATAAATATATACGTATGTATGCACACTTGCATGCGTGTGTGTCTACTTAATATTACTACATGCATGTATAAATGAGCTTTACTATAACAACGAGACATCAAGAAGCTCTTTAAAAAATTTGGCAAGGGAAGAAACTCTGAGTGTCCCTGCCAAGTTGTGTTGGAGGGAACCCTGCTTGTTACCATATTGGAAAAATTATCAAAACAATACTATTTCCTTGGCAGAAAACTAATGGCATTGTCAGAAGCATAAAAAACACAGCTTAGTGCTTTATTATTTAAAGTACATGAATAATAAAACATATTGCATATTATTTCTATGTAATTAAGTTTAGTTACATTGTGTCGACCGTGGCTGTCTGCTTGGTAAACTGATTAGGAGACACAACCGTCATTGTTTTGTTAACTGCTTAGTGGAATTCATTACACAAACTTTAAAATATAACGATGGTCTCATTAAACCAACATTAAGACCCAGAGAGGACCGAACCAAAACGGTTCAGTCTAGGGTTCGGGTTATGAAGCCTTACAGTCGGTTGGCTTCAGAGTTTTGACAGACTTGTTAACAATAAGCAGTTACCATATTCACTAGCTTGGTGGCCCATTCCAAGCAGATAGCTCAATTTGTCATAACACTGGTCTACCTAGCATGATGGCTCTTTCACAGTAAAATATGTTTGTTTTTAATTATTATTCTCACCTGCCTGGTTGTTGTATTAACCACTGCTCAGGCACAAAGAAAAACAACGGCATGTTTTCAATGCTTGGTTGAAAAGTAAGGAACTTATCTATTAACATGTTTTGATCCATATAACAAACAGAATGTGAGCCAGGCCAAGCGCCGTGCCCTGGCTCACGTCGACCAAAGTCAACATTACGAATAACATTCCAACCCAGTGGAAGCCTTTGCATAACGACACGTGTGTTGTGCCAGTGATCAGATCATAGTACATGGCTCAGTGACAGTGGGAGTATGATGTGGGGGGGTTACGCTGTCTGTCTCAGCCACCTGCCTGCTAGGCAGGGCAGATGTGAGACGTAAAACCCCTCCACACCTGCACAAGGTAGTCAGTCAAAGTTAGACAGAAACAGTCACAGGGGTAATGTTTTGACAAGGCATTAAATGTCTTCTTTGCAAACGTCCTGCAAGTATGTCACGGCGGCGGCGGATTGATGAGCAGATACAGATGGCCACATAATTCATGCCTGTGGGTATTAGGTATTCCTGTTCATTTTATTCCCATTCGCTCCTCCACGGGCGCTTTGACTTTCACATGTTTAAAACAGGTCTTGGATCGCACCGGTGTATTATTTTGTAACGCTTAATGTTATAAAGAAAAAGCAAATCAAAGGCATATATGTAGAAATTCTAAATGTAGAGATGGAAAGTTTGTGATGAATGCTCCACATCTCCCATAGATCACTGGGTGTAAATTCAAATCAGGGTAATATTAAAATCCCCCCAACCCATGCAATATTAAATATCTCAGTTCCTCCCTCAAATATTCAAACCCAAAGCAGAACACGTATAACTAAGAATAACCACTTACACTTTTTACCACAGAGAACAGGATTGTTTGCTTCGTATGAATGCTCCGCCTTTCCCGGCTCCGCCTCAATGTCTGTTGGCCCGTTCACGTTTAGATAAAGTCTTGAATGTGTACCAGATTCAATCTCACTGCTAATGCCACTGAAGAATCGACACACAAGCAAGTAAGGCTTTTCTGTTTGGCTCAGCAGAGTACATGGCAATCAGATTCAACAGGATTATTATGGTACATCCTACAACGATACTGTGTCCTGTGAGTTTAGCTCTTGGTTTCACATTGATTGTTTTCAGTCTCAGATAAGTGCATTGGACAAACCTCCTGTTAATATATTATTTTTAATGAGACCCAGTAGACACCCTGTTGAACAAATATGTCTCAACATAAACTTTAGCTTGGTACCAGCTGCTCCATTTTATGAAATTTAGATAAAGATATATCTTCCCCCTCGTTTCTGCGTTGACTTGTGGATGTTTTGACGCAAACTAAACAAATGGAATAAACAATAATACATTAATCCAATTGTCTTTTGTTCATAATATCGACGTCTCTCTCGTTATCATTTTGACTGGTGGTTTGATGTATCAGGAAATGACTGGCGGCCTCATTCTGCGGTGCGGCCTTGTGCAGAAGAAAATCAATTTATTTAAAATGTCAAAATGAAAACCTTTTTTTTTGCATGAACACCTCCACCTTAGTCAACATGGACGCCATTTGTGAACCTAGGGTAGGACAGTTTGTCTGTTGCCTCTCAGCAAGGAGGTCCTTGGCTCACCTTTCTGTGTGGCGTTTGTATGATTTCCCTGTGCACGTGGATTTACTCCCACACCAAGAAGACATCCGTGTTAGGTTTGATACTCCTGCCATTGCCCGGACCTGGAATTGGTCATATCAATTGTTTTTGGCAAATTAAACTATTGATGTGACCATCATTTGAACAGCATCCCGGGTGCTGACAGTGATGGTTAAATAGTCCTAGTGCTGTTAGTGATGGCCAAATGCTCCCAGTGCTGCTAGTGATGGTTAAATGCTCCTACTGATGGGTTTAATGCTCCCAGAGATCTCATTTTGTGTATAGTAGGTATAGTGCATTAAATAATGTAACATAATGGTTATGCAATGTAGCCTTATTGTAAGATGTTTTGTAAGTTTTAACAATACATAATACAAATAATAGCTGACAAATAAAGTATATAGTTTGATCAAGTAGCTTTACCAGAAACAACTCATGTGAACCCGAAACACTGCTATTTGTAGAAAAGCCGACACAATATTACTAATGATTAGTTATACTAGGCACACACACACACACAGACACACACACACAAGCACACTCGACGTCATTAGTTGTATGTAACGTAGCGCATGCAGTTGAAAGTAAGTAATTCCCTCGCAAACAGCCAATTTCCCTGGAGCACCGTGACATATAATGCAAGATATCCAATATTCCTCACAACATTTGTTTTGTATAGGCCTATATATGCTGTCAACACGGTACACTTCAGACAAGACAGAATAAGCAAAATGATTAATTAAGTGTTATGTCATCCTTGTTGAACCTACAGGAATGGGTATAGAGATGGAAAAGTAGTAGGAGCAAAACATTTAGAAAAGCATCTCTCAAGATCGACATGTCTGACACCATTTGAGTGTCACACCAGTGTTAAGAAGCGTTGACCTTTTGGTCCGGGTCACGAGCACTCCCATTCAGTCTTCATGTGAGCACGTTTCTCCTGCAAAAAGGTAACCTGTGCAGACTTAAGTTTCTGTGAGAATGTCTCGATACAGACCGAACTCTAGTATCAGCAGATAATAGTACGATGCAGTCGCTAAAGCTTCATTAAGAACAAGAATAATCTGTGATGGATGAAGATCATTTAACTGTGGGAACTGTTATCACCCTACACTCCTGTCTTGCGGGGAGGAGGGACCTTAACATCCCTACTGTTAATGTTAACAGTAGACAGGGCAGGCGACTAACTGCTATTAGCAAAGTGATACATTATTACATTATTTTCAGACGCCTTTTATGACGATATAGTGCAAAGTAGGGACTGAATCTTACAAACATGAATTTCTAAAACTGTGTATCGAGAATCCTCACTACTACACTAGTACCCAGAAACCTCGGAGGTGGTACATGCTCCCACTAGCTCAGCAGCCTTCACAGTGGACATGGCAGCAGAGTTGTTTGTTTACCGGCTGCCCACACACAGTCCAGCAATAAGTAGGTTGTAGTTCTTCTTAGTCATATCTTAAACAGGCATTTGCTCTTTATTTATTTAGCATTTCAAACGACCAATTTTAGAAATTGCATAACAAACGGGACAAACAATACCTTGTGTTGTTTGAATTTCATGGTGATTTGAGTCCATAGACACCGATCGATTAATTTCATTCGGCACCAAAGCGGGCTGGCCTACCTAGTCCTGTTGTTCACCTTTGTTATATGTTTACAGCCACCTATTGGATTTACTTTGCATAACAATATCAACTAATTTAATCTGAAATTAAATAATTAAAACATTTGATTTTCCGAACTATGGTGGTAAAATGTTGGCCTGTGAAAGGCAGTGAAGTAGGAGAACCAAATATATACTTTATTAATCTCAGTGAGGACATTTATTCTATAATTAATTACATAATTCAGCATTTAACAAACCCAATGCCAGGAGCCGTGGGCTGCCAGGCGGTGTAGCCCCTGAAAAACCAACTCTAGGTTTGTAGTGCCCTTGGGCCAGGCGCGTTATCTTGTATGTCTGTGGGGCTATAGGAGGCTGGGGATCCCCTGGAAGACGAAGAGAACGTCACGACGAACAATAAGAGGCCATCGTCCCAAGGGAATAGCGTTTTGTATCGGTGATATTAAGTCTGAGATATTGTCTCTGAGTTATTGAACGAAAAGCTAACTCCTCCTCCCATTATGTCTGGAGTACAGGTATACTTTGTCACACACCTGCCGCTGCACAGAGCAAGCCCTTGGTTAACGTCCATCGCTGGTTTTCATCAAACAAATGACCTTTCCTTTAAGCGGTGGGGACAGCAGAAATGTGTGATGCCTCTCCGAGAGAGTATTGATCCATGAAAACGGAGCACTTGAAAGTAAGACAGAGAGTCATGCGTCATGGTTCTGTGCACTTGTCTGGTCGGCTCTTTCCCACGCTTCGAGTTGACTCAAAGTCATCGGCGTAGAACAGCCTTGAAATAAAACAAATTCATAGCCATCTACTTCAATAATTAAACACAGCAACTAGCTTCTTCTGCCGTTTCTTGGAAGGCAGTGCGGTGCTCCTGTCACTCAGATTAGGGGATGCAGTGTGACACACTGTTTTGAGTCATTAGAAATTCAACAAAATTACATTAAGTCCCAAAGATACAGTCCAGTACCATGTGGCTGCTTTAAAGGCTGATATTAACCTTGATTCAACCCTTAAAATCACGCATCCTCTGCTCTTCGTGACTCATTTGAGGACAGCGGCATAGCAGCCCATGAAGATGAGAGGTGAATGCAAATAGGAGTCTCCATTGTGTTGTCAGACATGTAAAAGGACTCTTTGAAGCCCGGACCCTATCTGGGGTAGGGGGTAGGGGGACCAGGAACCCTGGCGGCTGGTCAGATGTAATTAAAACCCCTGGTGTGTCTGGGCTGATCTGAAGAGATAATGAGAAGGAGCTCTGTGTAATCCCCTCTGATTATGTTCGGGTGTGAGGTTTGGATTTGGATGAACAACAGAAAGCCCATAGTCCACAGAGTGCATGTGTATTCCTGTGGCTGTGTGAGGACGTTTCCCTGAGAGCAACGTGACTGAGTTAGTGACGCAGTGAGGTCTTGTGTCTTCTTGTGGATCACTGGTCAATCAGATCGCAGTCCAACGTCATCTTGCACGGGGACAGTGGAGAAATCCCAAGAGGCAAGCACCGAAGCAGGTGTGAATGAGATGGATTTCCTGTCAGGACAATTTTACATGTACAGCTGTTACTGTCTCAAAGGGCTCTCAAAGACCACCTTTTATCGACACCCCCCTAACCCGTAGCCCTCTAAACTAAAGAGACAGGGAAATCTCCCCAGATTCAAGGTAAGTTACTGTGAGAAGGAATACAGAAGAAGGATCCCTTTTTCCAGGTAAGGAGTGCAAAGTAATGTTTGTAATTAAGTAGTTTGAATAGTAGTACTACCTCTTTCAAACCATCCCAATCGTGGACACTATCATCAAATTATTGATGAGTCAAGTGTGTTTTTAGCATGCTATAGTGTGAGATGCGATGCGATGTGATGTAATAGCACATGGCGACATGGGCCACGAGAATTATGCTGCATCTGATCATGACCGTCGCCCTCATTATGATAATGCACCAACCGAGACCTGTGGTTCAATTGATTTCTGAACCCTTGCAGGGCAGGTTATACATTCAAAAGCAACCTTTACGTAAAAATATCAAGAATAATAAAAATAAACAGGCCGCCAAACCAATCCTGCCAATCTACTGCTCACAGCCCCCCAAAACCCAGCAGTCTCCCCACCACAGAGGCCTAGTTAGGCATCTGTTTTGCGGTTAAGGCAAACATCTCTTCTTAATTGTGCCGCAAGTGAAGAGAAAAGCAAGGCTGAATAAGCAGCACTGCCGGGACCATATGGTGGCAGGATGAACGACAGACACAGCTAATTATTTACAAGGAATAATATTGTGCTAATGAATCTCAGCATATTGGGCTGCACATGAAACCTTTTTTTTCCTTTTTCTCTGCGGGGGTCCAGTGGTGTTTTATAAAATAAAAAATGTAAACACAATTATATGAAGCCATACTGCGAAAAATACAGTCCAGTTCAACACATACATGCTAATGGATGGCAAAAACCCAGTTGGAGTGCTCTGACAGACAAGACACACACACACACACACACACACACACACACACACACACACACACACACACACACACACACACACACACACACACACACACACACACACACACACACACACACACAGATCTTTTCTTCCCCTACTATCTACACTACTAGTATTATTTGATGTGGTTGTCATTACTCTACACCTTACGCTTCATTTAAAATGTGTTAATTTCAACGATTACAGCCAGTCTGCAACAGATGCACAGCTTTACATGTTGACAAATATCAACGGACTATACTCATCACTCGGAAAGGTACACTGTTGTTACTCGACTCTGCTTCAACAGAGTGGGCTAACATAACTGGCCACACAAACACGCGCACGCACGCACACACACACACACACACACACACACACACACACACACACACACACACACACACACACACACACACACACACACACACACACACACACACACACCATGTAACACTATGAAACTGGAGAACATATTTCAACACAAATGATGCATCAAATTCAAAGAATATACTTGCAGACAATCTAGTTTCAGAGCACAAGACTCAGTGACCTGCGGAAATGGATTGATAACGTCAACCCTCTTATAAGTATTTTGAACCATTACCTTCATAGGACTAAAAAACATGTCTAAGGTGGGAGGACAACAGCATTGTCCCCTGTCTGGTTCTCTTTAGACAATTGAATAACGGACACACACAGGAAACGAGGTTTCCCGTGAATCTAAGTGCAGTGGAGTGCTGCTGCCCCTCTGCAAGGATTCCGAGAGCATCGGCCCTGGGAGCTAGACTCATGAATGGCCCTGTAATAAGATGAGCTACATGTTAGATCGATACGTAGCCAAGGTAGGGCGGTACACAGGGAACAAATGGGTCTGTTGTTTGGGTCGGGGGGGGGGGGGGGGGGGGGGGTACGTCATTGTGTTGTCCCTTTGATACGAAAGGAGGGTTAAACACACCGCTCACCCTGATACGCACCGCACTGAGCAATAACCGGGCTTAGGGAAATATAGCCGCAGTTTCTATGTGGATAGACATGTCTTAAGTTGAACGAATGCAGCCACATTGGGATAAAGGTAGGGTTCTAAAATAAATTGTTCTCTGAAGGATTCAAAGCCGCCTTTTTTATTTTTGCGATAATGGCCCTTTCAACATCTGTCTCATCCCATCATTTTGATGTTAAATTGATTTATTTCAAGCTCAACGGAGGGAGATGCTGCACAGGGTAAACTTGTGTTATCCTGTTGCGTCAGTCTTTATTATAATATCATTAAGAGATCGGGGCCTTGAAGGTAGGACTCGGATATGATTTAATATCAGTGTCATATGCCTAATCATAATAATAATAACAATCTAGTCTAATCAACCAGTTATAATATATTCCCCCCACCACACATCTCGAAAATACATTAGGAATGCAGAATGTGATTTGATCCTTGTGTGATTCTATCGATGTTAGAATCACATTCATACACACATACACTGCTCTGCATTAACGCTGCATACCAAATCAATCTATCTAAGTCTGATCTTAGAAGGTACCAGCAGGCTCCAGGCTCCAGTGCAGCCATTACCAGGGCTACCTGAAAGCCATTACAAGCGGTGATGGAAAAGAATTCCCATGGGTTGATTAGAGAGACCACTACATGGATGACAAGCATGGAGTCGACCCAGGGGAACATGGGGAATAGTCAGGGCCCAATTCCTCCTTCTCAATCACTGCCATGGGCTTGACTTTTAAACTAAAGAATGTAATTCACTGCGAGATGTCTCTGAGCTGAACACTGTACAGCTAAGCCCTGAGATAGGCAGTGTAAAGACATATTGAGGTGTGATGGAAGTGTTTGCTCCAAGATTGATTCCTTTTGTTTAATTTATGCTTGAGCTAATGTACTTCCTGTTATTTTTTACAATGACTGTGTTTGCACTTAAATGTTACCCAGGCTGCATAACATTAACATTAAGCTATTCATTCATGCTAATACATTTGGAATATTTTGTTCGATTATGGTGTTGGTGCTGATAAATGGTAATTCATGACAAACACAGGAATAATGTTTTGTGTTTACTCTTTCATATTGCCTGTACACTTTTTGGGTTTGCGTTAACATTTTGACCCTGGTCTTTCAGGGAAAATAAGGTAAATACATTGTATCACTGTTGACATTTCTCATTCAAACAGCCATGTCGCTTGTCCACAGGATTTAAAACATTTCCATTAAAACCTAGAGAGGGGACGATATGACCTAAATACTAAAAGCTCTGTTGAGCCGTGTATGGCGGGGGACATATTGTTGGACAAGGTAAGTTACGTTTGAACTGTCCACACAGCAAACAGCTGTCTGCTAGCTTCCAGTCAGCTTCACAGTGATAAGTGCATGATGGGATTTATGCAGCAGCCAAAGCCGATTAAAGCCTGACAGTAAACATGCTCGCGTTTGAGTCATGCAGATAGAAAAGGAAGAAAATGTTGAATGCGTTCCTCAATGGACGGAACATATTGGTGTACGTCGGGCGGAGGCGATAACGGCAGCTGAGGTCAGGTATGTGGAATACCTAGTTAGATATGGATCCTTGTGCGACAGCGCTGACTAAACTAAAAGTTCTTGTCACGGAAGATTGATGGCAGCTTCCTATGAAAGTAAATAAACCGAAATAAGACGAGGAAGAGATGAGGAGCTCATAATGTGTGTGCGATAACGATAATAAATAATACAACCGCTTGAAAATAAACTGGTGCAGTGGAGAAGTATCCCGATGGAAGAGCTGTCCGGTATTCATGTGGGATGGGAGTGATTGTCATGTTACCTGCATGTGAGATTTCTTTGGAAAACAAACATTTAAAAAGGCTTCAGTAAACCAAGTTATCTGAACTAAATCAAAACCTCCACATTTATTCCACACATTTCTACTTCCATTATTGCCACTTACGATTCATGCACTTATTACGCAATCAAACTTGTGTAGCGTTTCCAACACTATCTGTCCGCTCATTCCCAATCGAAAGTCAACACTTCACTCATTGCGATGTCAACAAATGTATTATTTCGCGTGTCTTAATTTGCATTCACGTTTCCCTGATACCACTCCAACTGAAGCCATCACTCTCATAACTCACAAAGCGGCCGTGAACACAAGCACTCAACCCCATGAAGCACTCAGCCTTCCCCATGCGTGAAGCCACCCCTGCATTCTAAACGGTGCTACGCTGGAGCTCCGCAGCAGAACAAGCCGCGTGGAGTGCTCATGAGAGAGTGATTGTTGTGTGTGTGTGCTCTCATTGTTGTGTGTGAGCTCCCATTTTTTTGACAATGCTTTAGGTCGTCTCCAACATGGGAGTGCCCTTGACGTTTTGGAGTCGACAAAATGGATGTGGTGTAGTGCTTTAGGTCATGTCTGTGTGAAAGTGTGAGTGAGGGAGGGAGAGAGAGAGAGAGAGAGAGAGAGAGAGAGAGAGAGAGAGAGAGGTAAAGAGAGAGAGAGAGAGAGAGAGAGAGAGAGAGAGAGAGAGAGAGAGAGAGAGAGAGAGAGAGAGAGAGAGAGAGAGAGGGACGGAGCGTCTGAGTAAGTGAGTGAATTAGTGAGAGAGAAATAGGGCGTGTGAGTGAGTGATTGAGTGGGTGGGTGAGTGTTTGTGTGATGAGTGTTGCTTGTTGCTATCTGTACAGCATGGTCTTTTTCCTTTGTTTTACTCTCTGTACTGCATGACCACAGAGCACGTATGTCGCGGCCTGCCGGCCTCCTCTAGGTTCGGTGCTTGTGCTCCAGTTTCAGGTCTACACACTGAAAGACGTAGATGTATGTGGGCATGGTTGGGACTGACCTGGGGGACGACCTCCAAAATGGAGCCAGGCCCCTTGGGGGGACCGGGGGGCCGGTGGAGATGAGATGGCTCGGTTAGCAGATGGCAACGTTTAAAGTCCCTCTATGAGCAGAGTTAGGACCAAGGGGGACCGGAGCTTTACGTTCTCTATCTGTGGCACGTCTCATGAAGGGTAACAACAGTAACAGTATGCAAAGCCACCCCCACCCCCTCTTACACACTTATTGAATGTTTTACATCCGGGTACTTAATGTATACATTTATTGTATGTTGTACGTCCTTGCACTTGAAAATAGTACTACATTGTGTAGCATCAGTATACAGTATACTGGGAATGGGAATGGGCTAACCTAGTGGTTGTTAGTATTTGGCACTTGTTTCTATGAACATCTTTACCGTACCTAAAGCGATGTATTGCTTCTCTTTCTTCTGACAAATGTACTTATTGTGAGTTGCTTTGGATAAAAGCGACTGCTAAATGCCCTGAATGTAAATGTAACAAAAACAACAAAGAATTTCTGCTTTTCTGTTACTTTTATCAAACGACGGAGTTTGGAGCGTTTGATTTAGCATGGGATATTCCGAAGTGATTTCTTCGTGTAGTTCTAATAAAACAGACAAAGAAAGAAGAAACATTGTTTGCTGCTGAACACATTTGAATAGTTAAAGGAGGGAGGACTTGGGACAGAGCGGCGGGATTATCCCTTTTCCCCAGCGCGCATTGTCTTCGCCGTCTGATCAAAATCAAAGACTCGCACCAAGGAGAACATAAGAGAATTGTAAAATAAATGACGGGCTTATGATAGAGTCGTGCCAATAAACGGAGGCATTTCCGTGACAACAACGCCATTGTCCTGTCAGTCCCGTCAAAGAGAGCTAGAGGCCGTGGGGGCGGTTTGATTATCTTTCCTTCTGATCGATACCGGTGCTACCGGTGACTGCAGTACTGAAACGGCGAGTAACTCAGCCCTGGGGATGGGGTCCATTCTGCCGCGCTCAGCATTCGGCCGGTGGTGGATGACCTAGGGAGGTGGCCCGGTGTTGACCCCCCAGCCAACCGCCAGGCCAATTAACGCTGCCCACCTCCCGGGGGAGTGCCAGGGCTGAGTCTACCACCACGTAATATCCGCTCTCCTTCCTCTCTGAATCACCAGAGAACAGTCCAAGGAAGAAGAACATCTCAAGAGCAAAAAATAGCAGAAGAACAAGGCGGCATGTGGCTCAGGAGGTAGAGCAGGTTGGCTTGTGACTGGAAGGTTGCTAGTACGATCCCGGCTCCGAGGATCACACATCGAGTGCCGAGATGTCCCTGAGCAAGATACCCCACCATAACTGCTCCCGACGAGCTGGTTGACGCCTTGCGTGGTTGACTTCGCCGTCGGTGTGTGAATGTGTCCACGAATGGGTGATTGTGAGGCAATATTGTAAAGTGTTTTGAGTGGCCACTTGATAGAAAAGCCATGTATAAATGCAGTCCATTTACGTTCCCGCACTCTCTCTCTGTCATCTTTCGTCCCTCGAACAATGTGACTGAAAGTCCCGCCCTCTCTCGCCTTTCGAAGCTCCAACCGTGTGGCTGAAAGTCCTGCCCTCTCTCTCTTGCCTTTCGACACTTCATCCATGTGACTCAAAGTCCCGTCCTTTTTCTCAGAAATCACGCCCATATGGAGAACCTCGTTCAAGGCTCTCCGTTGTGACATGAGAAGGTCTTGGAACGAGGAAGGGGAGGGTCTACGAATATGTACACCGCCTAGCAAACACACACTGCATGGCCTCCATGACACCATGCCTCGCACGGCCCAATCTGAAACCCCAAAAAGTTATCCTCAGTTTGAGGCGTGGTGGTGTTCCCTGTGTCGGTTCCTCCTGTAGAAATGTCCTTGCTTTAGCCGCTCCTCGGGTTTGTGTTTCCCTGAATCGCCTCGGCCCGGGTTAATGAGATCACCCGTGTGTGTTCCCTCCATTCTATTTATTTTTCTAGTTAGTCTCTTCCGTGTGTTTGTTGTCAGCGATGGAGGATTCACCTACGTCTCAATTGAAGCGGGCCTCGCGATCGCAGTGGCCTCGAACTGAACTCATTATATCATCCATTAGTGTAACAACAACAGAGCACAGTGTTGGGTTATTCCTGTGCTGCATGCAGCTGTACTCTGTGTGAGGGTGCCCTGATAGCCACTACCCTCACATTATCTGCGTACGTTTTCCGGCGCCCACTATTACCACACGGTTGTGAACAGGGGATTCGTTGTAGAATGCCTTTTTGTTGGGAAAGGCCATTACAGACATGATGGAGGCCGGTGTTATCCAACATGCTGGAGGATACAAAAAAGGTAATGATGTAATCAGATTGTTCATTCGGTCGTGCCAATGGAGAGGAGACATCCCTCCAGGCCTCTCTTCACCTGTTGGTAGGGACGCCCCCCCCACCCCCTTTGGGTTTTACTGACAAGTGCTGACAGTCAGGAGGAACATATGGCCTCTCTCAAATGATCAGCGTTGACGGGGGGGGGGGGGGGGGGGGGGTCCCTCTGAGGCCGGTGTGACCCTATGGAGTCTGACAGGAAGTATTTTTTGACCTGAACTCGCCTGCATGCCTGGATGATATCTGCGTACTTGAGGGAAATCAGACGTCACTTTGTGACAACATGTACAGCTTGTTAGCAGATGAGGACAAATTATTAGCGGTTCGTTCCAGTGTTACGAATTGTGAATGCGCCGTCGTTTCGAATGTTTAGCGCGCCGCATCACGTTTTCTGACCACATTGAAAACAGCATAAATATTGTTGCATTGTTTTTAGAGAGAGAGACAGAAACAGAGAGTTATGTGTGTATATATATATGTGTATATATATATATACATACATACATATATATATGTCTTCAAGCAATATATTTTTTTGTAATATACTTAAACTGAAAATAAGTTGGTTCAAGTTAAAAAAGTACTGCTTCAAAATTACTTTCTATTAAAAAAAATATTATGATTATAATAATAATGCTAGTGCTTCGATTGCAAATTGTATAATAATAGTGATTTGGTGAAGAAAATATATAGATCAAAGCTATTGCAAAATGGCCTTGACATTCGCATAACATCCGTGTCATGTGTGTGGATATGGATCTGCATAGTTTCCCTTATAGTTCCATCCTAACGAGAAAAATATACGTGAAATTTTGCAATCGTGGCAATCAAAAGCCTCCTTTCCATTGCACCGTACCGGCTCGGGTCGCCTCTGATGGGTCCCAGGTCATTCTCTGGAGAGGACCCCTTCTACGTCAGGGTGGTCCGAAGAACCACATAACCCTGCTGTGCACTGATTAACACCACCTCTATAGGGGTACAGTTGAATTCAGCCGGTACCGTGCGGTGGAAAGGAGACAAAAGTTCCACTGGATTCCAATCAATGTTCTCAGGGGCCCGGCATTTCTGTCGGGCCACTACTACTGTCGTTCTCCGTGCTCTGAAATCATCTCACTCTCAGGGGAACTTAGAACCATTTCACTCTTCTCCACAAAAGATGCGTCGCTCGCTCACTCATTCTCGGTAGAAAGGCACGTATATCTCATATCTCTTCCAAGATCCGCACAATCAGTGATAAAGTGCTCTGGGGTTTTAAGTGTTTCGACATGTTTTTCATGGACGATGGCGAGCATTTGAAGGACGTGAGGAGCTCGGACTGGAGCTCACTTCGGACAGGAGCAAACCCCTCCTGCTTCTTAAAGCATTTAGACACCACATGACGCAAGACACACAGCTCCCCCGAGCGTGCCTGTCATCCCTCCCTTAACGAACCCACACTGCCGCAATGGGTTGTTAAAGACCTTCAGCAAACGACCTTGTGAGAAGTCAACCGAGGGTCTCGTGGAGAATTCCCTACTGGAGAAATGATCAATACCTGAGAAAACGCTGTGTCTCTTAACTGAGGCGCGCCTCAACCCTTTTTCTGGCGTTTATGTGTGCTGCAAGACAGCGGCTTGTTGTCGGAACAGCACAAGAGGAAGTTGTTTGATCCGTTTGTGGTGGAGGTTGACGTGGGAGAGAGGACTAATGGGGCCAACGGTCCAACACATTAATAAAAGTGCCCTGCGATTTGACATAAACATTTAAAATGTCAACCCAAGGCTTGCCTCCATTCACCGCTGTGAGATTCAGACAGTTTATACTGTTTATACCGTTTATTCTTTCTATGGGTGTGTTTGTGTTTGTGTCTGTCTCTATGTGTGTGTGTGTGTGTGCCTGTTTGTGTCTTTTTTTCTGTGAATGTATTCGGCCCCGCAATTGTGTATGTTTGTTTCTGTCTGTAAATGTGCATCTGTGGGTGTGTGTGTGTTGGCGTGCATGTGTGTGCATTTTTTGGGCAAGCATGTGTGTTTGTGTGTCTGTGAGCATTTCACCCATATAGAGATTGTAGATCAGAATGAATAATGGGATTTTTTGTTGCTGATACTCCCCTACAACTCGAAGTTGTAGTGAATTGAAATCCCAATACAGCGTATCCTAGGGGAGAATAATGTGGCAGTTCCAAACTCAACAATTCCAACTCTTTATGACAAAATAATTTATAGATTAATTACTAAATATTACCAAAACACTTTTACTACCATTTACATTCTTATGCTCCAACACTTCCGAAATGGAGGCGGTCATTGCGATGTGACGCTACGATGGACAAACTCTATCGTCTTCCGGACACACACACAACAGACCTTTCCGGCGATGAGTTGTGGCTCCCAACTCCATTCATTTTTTGTGCTAATAATCCTCCATGTTTTAGCCTTCAGCATTCTGGCATGAAATTAGCTATTAGAGGATGGGAGTGTGTTACCTGCAGAGACAATGGCAATATTCACTGGTATTCACGCACCGACGGCGGAGAATCTGCCAAATACAGGTGGCTCAAGTTGAGTCACACGTGTGTGGGTAATATGTGTAAGAAAAGAAAATACAGTCCATCACATACATCATGTCATACACATAATTAATATTCAAACACTGTATGCTTATAATATAATGAAATCTTATAACATAATACTAAATCTAATAATAATACGTGCATAGCAAAAAATAATACTAAATCAACTGAAAATGACATGATGCAATTGATAAATAATAATAACATAAAACAATAAAGTGTAATAATAAAATAAGTATCATAATTACATACCATAATTATCTATAGCAACGCAGTGTAATAAATGTTTTGTTTTTTCCATCCAACGAGGATATCAAGTCCAGGCATCTAAAAATAGGTCAGCCCCCCGACCCCCCCCCCCCCCCCCCTCCGAATATCAATCAATTACTTTGTTCCCGTAGTGTTCTCCAAGCAGATGTGCGATTCATGCATTTTTCAACGCTCTTATTGGAGTTTGCTCAAATTGGGTTGATGGGTGCAGGCAGAAGTTTTTCCCGCTCCCTAATCCGTCCACGCCGACTGCCTCTCAAACCATTGGTCTCGCTGAGCTTGCGCGTTATTTTCCCCCTCCTGCACTTCCAAGCGAAGGGAGGTGGGATGAGTCACTGCACAGAGGGAGTGTGCAGACAGTTGATCCAGCACACCTGAATAAATAAATCACATTCCATATTGTGTAAACAGCTGTTATTTTTCTCCATATTTTCCTGTTATTTTGGATGCTGGGGAAAAGCATTCTACATTTCTGGAGGATTCTTGATTAAATATATATATAAACAAAACTCAAAATGTATTTCACATTTTAGAGTCGACAGCACACCGACGTAATGAATGGACAGGGGGGCTAAGTATCAGGGGGGGTCCGGAGTACAGAGCATGTATTTAAATTGCATAGTTAATCAACCGAACATGGGCCTTTTTCCACCGTGGTAGCAAATTATGCAAGCTTTGTGCCATCAGGCAAACCTTGGGACTTCTGGGCTGTAGGTGGGGGGTATGTTGTGGGTAAACCGAGGAAAACATCCAGCGAGATGGAAGAAGTCGAGAGTGCACCAGGCCCCTCCACTGGGGACACACCAACACTCTGCACTTACAACTGAGGTGCAGGGAGTTGACGTTGCCATGCACCAGCCGTGTGTGGGAGGGTCGGTTGTTATCAGGGAACGTTTGGATTGAGTTTGCATGTGAATCTGAGGAGAACTGAACAGCAACACTATCAATAATTAGAATACACATGAGTGCAGACTGCATAAAGTCGAGGGCCCCCGCGTTTCACCATCCTGTCTTTGTTGTTTCTGTACTCGGCTCCCCTATAATGTATGCTGTTGTACGGCTGCCATGTTGGTTTAACGATTGTTGGTGTTGTCGTTTCGTTTCGACGTCTGACCTCAGCTATCGAAGGAAGTTTCTGTGTGCTTGCTTATTGACGATAACGTTTTTGAAACTTTAGAACAAACATTAAAAAAAGATTATTGCAGAATGTGTGTCTCTGTCTCTCTCAGACACACAATACAGGCCTCTCACCCTTATTACCACACAGTTGTTTGCTACTTACGGTAAACATTGCCAGCGACTAAACAAGGCAGAGACTGGACTAAGGAAAGCTAGACAACTCTGCCGGGTGAGACCTTTGGAAAGGCCAGCAAGACTTCTGAAACATTAAGCAAAAGAGAGGAGAGACTTTATGACCTATTACCACACTTTTTAGGGTTCCATATAACTTCACACGGAATGCCGTAAAACATTTCCACACAAGATAAAATCCCTTGATGTATGTATCATATGCCTTGCTCGAGAGTGTGTCGCACCCTAGGCAGGATCTACGGGGGGAGCCAGTAAAAAATGTAATTCTGTCATGGTTTCATGGGGTCGTTCAGAGGCTATATTGTACTGTTATATACATCATTTGGTGCAGGATTGATTGTAAATGGATTACATCGTATGTAAATGTGTTGTGTCTATGTGTATTTTGTACAGTTCATATGATATCCCAATCTCATGTCTAGTTTTACCCATATTGTCAATTCCCTGTTCTCATTCTTGTTTCCATCTTGAGAAGAAAAAACAATACCTCAAATTGTTCTCAGGGTTCAGCATTGTGTAGCATCTTATCCTAGCAATCTTTGTGGTGTACGGGGAATGGGTTAACCTACCAATTGTTAGTGCTCTGGTTTCTATGAACAACTTCTGACAAATTGACCTGTATTGTACAAATTATTATTTTTATTTTAAGTCGCTTTGATAGAAGAGACTGTTAAACGCCCTACATATAAATGTAAACGTACAGCGTCCTACAGCGTCCTGCGGCCAGGCGGGGGTTGGGGGGGTGGGGGAGACCCGGGGACCCGGTCCTGCATGCTGAGTCCTCAGCAGCAGCACCTCCATCTGCTTCCCTCCTAATGCAATTTGCCTTTAATTTCCTAATGTTCCTCTAATCACCGGGCCGGGTGCAGGAGGCCTAATAGAGAGGTCACAAGTTGAAGTCTGTCCCCAGGAATGGCTTTAATGGGAAGCAGAGAACGCAAACTGCATTATAAAGCACAGCTCTCTCTCTCTCTCTCTCTCTCTCTCTCTCTCTCTCTCTCTCTCTCTCTCTCTCTCTCTCTCTCTCTCTCTCTCTCTCTCTCTCTCTCTCTCTCTCTCTCTCTCTCTCTCTCTCTCTCTCTCTCTCTCTCTCTCTCTCTCTCTCTCTCTCTCTCTCTCGGGGGGGGGCGAGCGTGCCCGGCGGATACCTGTTGTGAATATCCAACCCCTCCGTGGCGGGAGCCGGGCTAATCACAACGCACGCGTGCGAGCGCCAGAATGGAGACGCCGACTCTACTTCCAGTCAAGGACAATGTGGAATTAAAAGGTGCTGGCTATCGTATGGGGAAACGGATAATTCTGAATGTGCTGCAAAAGGCTCCATTGCCTTCGTTTTCTACTACCGTGTTCGTGAATGGTGGAGTCCAAACTGTGGTATAAAACTGGGAGTCGTGTGACATAACGGCGGCATCGTCGACCCCCGGGGCCTGAGATTCCTGCCTCCCCTCATGAAGGTGTTATTAGCGCCCCGTGTTGAATTCAATCCACGTTCCGCCGTGCCACCCGAGCCCAGCCGGTACACCCCCTGCATGTATTAGAGGAGAAAAAAGGCATTCACTTCCAGCTCCTAAATCTTCAAGAGGAAAATAAAGTTTGCCCTAGATGTGCTTATGTATGCTGGATTTTAGATCAATGGCATAAACCGCTGGAAGAAAAGAGACGGGAAAAAACATCCTCTGTGAGAGAAAGTGAAATAAGCAGTCCCTCGCATCCTCCGCGCTGGCGTCTGTTTATATTTACGCTCCTCTGTGAGCTGGAGGACCTCCGAGCGAAGGCGCAAAACAGAAAAATTCATTGAAGATGATTATAGTCTATAATCTGAGAACGGGGTGGCTCGTTGGTTTAATTTGTCATTTAATTTTAATCTTAATTACCACATTTGAAGTGTTTGCTATAGACAACAATTGTTTATCTGTTTGCTTGCTTTATTTTGCTCTTTGAAGTGAGCCAAGGAGCTCTGAAGGTTATCGCCCCAGCTCTCTGAATTCATCATGCGATCGGCTCATAAGAACAATAGAAGAGTTGTCGCTTTAAAGAGGCATACCATTTTGTTCTCACTGCTGAATCAATAACCTTTGTTGGCAAAAACGTCGACGTAATAATGTGGCATATACCGAATCAAGTACAGAATTGTCTGCCTCTCAGATGTGATGTGAAATATTACAACTAAATTCATAATCAATATGGGGGGTATCTCTTAAATTTTAAATAGCTAGTATAGTAACCGAACAGAACAGCTGTAATAAATCTCTCTCTCTCTCTCTCTCTCTCTCTCTCTCTCTCTCTCTCTCTCTCTCTCTCTCTCTCTCTCTCTCTCTCTCTCTCTCTCTCTCTCTCTCTCTCTCTCTCTCTCTCTCTCTCTCTCTTCTCTCTCTCTCTCTATATCTTCTCTATATCTTCTCTATATATTAATATACACAGATACATATATATATACATACACACACATACCACATCCTACTCTGAATAAATTCAGTGTGGTGTTTGGTGCATTAATACAAAAATCCATCACTGTATATGGCCCAGCCAGTAGAAGAGATGATATGTCTCTCTTTTTAACATAAATATATATATATAGAGTACATTCCTGCAAGTTCCCTCATTTCAAAGTGGAGCTGGCTGGCTGTGATTGGCTGGGAGGAAATGCCAACTCTGAGAGCAGAGGGGGGCTTGGCAAGACCCCAGGCTGAGAGGAGAAACTTACACCCAGCAGGGGGGCCATCGCATCACCCCCCCACCCATCCGCATTCACTGTACTTCTCTGAGTGTTTTCAAAAAGCAGCCCTAACTAAGACATAACAAAACAAAACTAAATCTTCCCTCCCTTGTTCGCATAGAAAAATAAAATAAATACCGCAGTGGATGCTTTTGTTTTAATGACATTTCCAAAACCATTCCCTAATCCCGACTGAGGCAGAGCACATTTCAGATTGATAAGGGCACCGGAGAGTGCATAGGAATCATCGATATTTAACAGTTCTCACAACTCAGACCTCCGAAATGTCATTCATTTGCATTTAAATGTGTTTTCTATTTGCCTCTTTAATCTCTTAATAAAACCCCATTCGATAGCCTCTCCGATATGACCCTGACCCAGCACGGCCAGGCTGGGCTCCCATTGATCGTTCACACAGAAGCCAGCGCCAAACTCTCCTGGGTAAATCCTCAGGAAGACACTGTTTAAGAATGCAAAACCAACCACCACCATCACAACAATCGCATCACATCTAATGTGGAAATCCCCCTCCGAAGAGGAGACACAGATACACGTGAAGATACACATCTCATGAGGCGAAGTCTGCATATTTAAAGTAGAAGGAGGTCAGGAGCCAGAGCTTTACTGAAGGAATATGTTTCACGGCAAATAAATCTTGACTGGGTCGCTGGCTTTTTCTATACCGGTGTGCGTGTTAATGGCAATTTCTTTCAGTTCGAAACCTAGCATGTGTACCTTCGCAATAGCATTAGGCCTACATGGTGCAAGCTGAATAAATGATGCACCCCTTTAAGGTATAAGAATAAATACCAGCTGGAGCTAAACAGCAATGCAGTGTGAACCTCCACCGCCGACTCCCACTGCGGAAGGAGAAAGGACTATATGACTATATGAGCCAAAGAAGTGCTTGACAGCATGATAGAACTATTTATATTGCAGAGCGTGTTCTAAAACCTCTGCTTTCTCTATGGATTCCGGATGATACTACTATATACTATATAATGCACAAAAACAACTCAACCCCTCAGGCCTTCAAAGGCCACGGTGCAGTTCATTAGTGTGGCGGGGCTTTGCATTGTAATTGGCCGATGGTCCGGAATAACGTAAAAAGAGCCCGATATTGTCAATCTGGGGTTCCGTTACAACGGCCCCACGACGACGCAGAGAAGGCAATATATTTCCTCCCAAGTTCAATTAAATTAATTTAGCGCTTGGCGTGGTTCCTATTACGGCGTCCCTCAAGTGTCGTCATTCTGCGGCGGTAAACAGAACGCGCCACAACAACACGCAAGACACGCGCAGGAGCCCACTCATGGAGGGGGACGAGGGGAGGCAGAGGCCCTCTGATGAGGCGCCGTGTGGTAGGCTGTGGGCAGAGCCAAGGCTCCCTGTTAAGTACGAGTCAACACGCAGGAGAGCCGCGCTCACCTCAGCCAAACACCGGGCGGCCCGGCGGCGCCGGTCTCCCCGGTCTCCTCGCTCCTCCTCCTCCATTATTCAGATAAGGAGCCTGCGGTGGTGCTCACCCCCCGCTGTTGACTCAGCAGCACGGAAACATGGTCAAGACGACGTCGCGACCTGAGGGCTGTGGAGACGATAAATCTTCAAATTCAGAGTTTTTCAAATTCAGAAAGCGGAGAAATTGTGGGCCCCTCCAAAGTGTTTTCACAACAGGAAACAGCGGGGGAGAAGGGGAGAGTTAAGGGTGAGGGAACGGATTGGTTAGGATTAGATATTAGTGGGGTGAGAGGAGTTAGAGTGAGACGTGCCGAGGGGTGAGATGAGTGAGAGTGAGACGTGTGGAGGGGTGAGATAAGTTAGAATGAGAATTGTGAAGGGGTTAGAGAAGTTAAGGTTAGACGTGTGGAGGGGTGAGATAAGTGGAAGGGTGAGAGGAATTAGGGTGAGATAAGACCAGGGATCCTCAACCTCAGGGTTAAGGGCCACATTCTCTGTTCTTACAGTTTCGGGACCCAAACACGTACAGAATAACAATAACAACAGCGAATGTGCTTCTGCTTCTTTGGCCCTCCAGGAGCCTGTGCTCCATGACATTGTCCAAGGCTAAGGGCCCTAGTCCCAAGGATTCTTGGGCCCTTATCGTAGAGGCCATCCTCCAGCTCTGCAAACCTGTCAAAGGCTTTTATTACAGGGAGTTGGGCCCTGGGGTCTCAAACCAAATCCGTACCCTAGAACAAAACACTAACCGTGAAACCCAACACTTCTGGGCCACTTAAGCTCACCAGCATGTAATCGGTGGCCCTCACGATGGTACGAGGGTTAATAAGCAGGAAAGCCGATAAATAAACACCAAAAAAAAAACACATGTCTTCAATACATGAGCCTAGCAGGTGTCACGTCCTGCTGTCCGAATGCCGTCAAATGTTTAAACAACGATAAGGTCCCAGTGAGGCACAATGCTAAAGATATATATATAATGAAATGGAAGAGAGCGTAACACAGTTTTTTAGAGCAGATTAATCAATGTTAGGTTGGAAAAAAAAAGGGGAATTAATCAGGAGTAATCACATCACTTCCTGTCTGTGCTTTACCAAGCCAGAAAGCTCATTTCACTGTAGATTGCTCATGCCTCCTTCTTCACCACAGAGTATTAAGCATCACAAGAAGGGATGTGAGAATAAGGAGTTTCGTTAATATGCAGTGAATGATGCATTTTGAGGCTTGGAAGGCACCAGCCAGAGAGACTAATAAATGGCTATAAACATACATTTTTCATACTCACGTACAAAAAAACATTCATTTTCACACTGATTTAAAAATGGTTCAAACGCAAACCTATTTGCTCCGCTAAACCCCCTAAATGGTGTGCATGGTCGAGGCTGTGTCTCTGTGTTTGCAGATAATATTGTATTTAACATGACATCACTTGATGCGTCAATCGAGGGGGAACGGCGTTCATTGTTACTTTCCTCAAGCGGCTCAGATTTGTATGGTAGGCCGTTGTGCTTTGCCTCCGTCTACCTGGTTAGTCCCTCTCGATAAAGGCGTCCGCTAAATGGCTAAATGTCATTGTAAATTTGCCAAAGGAGGGCCAGCCGTGTTCACCGTTGTCCTACTTTATCACCTTCATGTGAATTTCAAGAGGTCACACAAGGGGTGACTAGCAATAAAACAAGGCTGCGCTATTTTCGGCTGTAATTGGGATATTTGCTAGGCATTAAAACTACAAGTCATGACATTTTGCCGTAGAAATGTCATACTTTTAATAGTCATTGGCGGTAGAGTTGGCTCAGACTAGTCCTGTATGATTAGACACTGAACCCTATCGCTTTGCCAATGTTGGTGTTGGACAGAAGTCACGTTTCCTGCATGGACAGATGTGACCGTTTGCTGTGATAGCAGACACTGCGAGTTTTACTTCCGCAGCTTTTGTGATAACAAATTAAAATATCAGTGAAAAGTCAAACCGCCCCGGAGGAATACCATGTGTTTATAAAATACACAGATCACATTTGACCAGTAGCTGTTGTAAAAATGCTGCCGACATGTCCAAATGAGGTTAAGGCTAGTTGTGGACATGTTTGTCTCTAATGGGTCTTTTCTATCTTGAGTGGGAGGCTGTGGGAATGTTTCTTTGCCATACAATTAATAACGAGGACCAAAGTTTGGTTGTATTTGTTTCTCATTAATTGAGCTGTCAGCAGTGAGTTGAACAAATTAATGTTATCTAAGTGTTCAATAAAAAATAAAAAATTCAGAGACTGATGTACAATTTAACAAAATGCTTAATTTTCTGTGGTTCATTTTTCATTTTTCATGCCCAATATTTCCGACACAGAATTAATTGATGTATTTTCAGTGGGAACATGAAATCTGTTTCCCATTGTTTGATTAGTGGTTACTTCCTGGGTTCGGTTTGCATAAGCCGTGATGAATAAGCGCACAAACCGAGTAGAGATGTGCTTGCTGAAGTTATTTATTTATCGAATCTCACTCTTACTGAATACCGTCCGTGGTGTTTTGGTGTCAAGTCAGTATTTTCAGCACATTATATGAAGACTATTTTCATACCAAGTTTATTTCCGCAGGCTAAACAGGCAGAGTCGCCTCAGATAACACACAGTGCTTAATAATTTAGTTTGCAGTGGAGGAATAGCACTGGTGTAACGCTGTTTGGTTCTGGAGCTTACATCGTTCAAGCATGAAGAAATATACATATTGTAAGTTTGGCCTTCTGCTGAATTTGTCTAAATAACATTGTCAACTTCCTGGCATATACTGTATTATACTATATATATATATATAGTTTTTTTATTTATTTCTACACAGAATCCAACATAGATTTTCCAGCCTCTGATCTCCGTTGAAATGTTTGAGGTTCTTGATTTTATGCTGAATCATGTAAACGACTCTCTGCCCTCTAGATCCGCCACATGCAAGCCCTGTTCTCCTCTCCTCGCCTTCCTTGGAGTCTTTGATCCCATGAATTATTCTACATTTTATTAACCACGTCGAACCAATCCTCTCACTTTTGAAAAGCAAATAATTAAAAACAAAAAACGTTTTACCTTTAAATTGTCCGTTCAAAGCTTGTCTGAGGTCTGGAGTTATGCCTATAATGTGCAGTGAATGGAAGTTTTTAATCAGACATTTTTATTCTAGGTATGTATAGTAGCAAGAAGGCCACTCACTGTGTTGCTCTGAATAAATATTTGAGTTTAAAGGAAAAGGTGAAATCAACACACTGAATTATGGTATTTAATTTGCATTGCAATTTTTGAGCTCAATCGATCTATCCCCCTTCTCCACGCTCTTGATGTTAAACAGGTGTGACCTTAGTGGCTCATACATGGATCCTGTTGAAAACACACAGTATTTTTATCAGCCTTTTCACACAGTCCATGATATTCCGGCCTAATAAAACGGCACTAGGCTCCTCAGTGAGTCACCTTCTGCTTTCCTTTCCGCCACTATTATCCTCCGATATCTTCTGTCCGTATGAAAGAGCTGCAGAGATCCATCGAGGGCATGACCACCACTCACTCTTCGGACATCAGGTGACTGTGATCGAGTAGGAAACAGTAACCGCAACAAAAAAAAACAAACACAAATAAAACCGCAGACCGGGAAAAAGACATCAGGCGAAACGCAACATCCATATATGTGGGGTCAAACACTCATGTCGTGCACTCCCGACTTTCACTGGAGCCTGAACTCTCAGCTCTGTAGCTGCCGGCCAGAGAGAGAATGCATTACGGCCGGCTACAGTACTCTGAGTGAACGGGCAGAATGATGAAGTGTCCTGACAGCGCTGGAATAGCCCAGGTTACACACCTTCTCAAGTGCAGTCTTCATCTCCCCGGCTTCGCCGATGAGCAATAAGACTCCGAGTGTGTGTGAGGAGGTGCAGGAGCAAGAGGAGGAGGAGAAGGAGGAGGAAAGAGGCTGGTCAGCATCTAGGATGTGATCAAACATGTTCACGGGCCGGACTTCTCATCGCCTGAAGTATAGATAGAATTGCATGTGGAGCGAGAACACATGGCCTCCATATCTCTCCTCCCTGACACCGCATCAAAAAGAAACAGAGAAAAATGGCAAAAGAAATGCATTGGTTTCCTCTTGTGATGAGGACAGCTGCTTCCCCCAAACAGCACACGTGTGAACCCACACAGTCCAGGTAGATAGATGGTATTAGATAGGTAGAGGGGGGAGGGGTCGGGCTCCCAACAACACTGGGAAACAGGGGCGGCAGCGGAGAATGGATGGGCTTGAAAGAGCCGAGTTAACAGAAAACAGCCAGGGAATGCATCATACGCCCCTGGCTGTAGGACGTGTAGTACCAGGGGGGGGCGCTGCCGCGTGATTGACTCTTCCCCGTCCTGTCGTTTGTTAGCCCGATACCCCCACGTGAATGGAACACCGCCAGAGGTGGGGATACTGTTGACACAGACGTATCTGAGGAGCGTCTGTTAACACGGTGGAGAGGATCGTTGTGTAGATCGGACCACTTGTAGTTATGTTATGGGGGGGGGGGGGGCTGATTTGAAGATTTGAATGAGTTTGTCTACAAACATTTGTCTCATATTCAAAAATCAGTAAAGAGGAACTAAACATCGCCACGATACAGGGGGATTTTTTTGTTGTTGTGATTTGCTTGTGCCAATTTGCCTCCCTGTAGAATTAAAGGTAATGCTCACGGCTAGCAGTTTATCCACTTTTTTAAGGAGGACCACAATCAGGCAATTCAAAGCGGGCCGAAAACAAAAGGCTATAAAGCTCATTAGACATATTGGGGAAGAGATACCCAAGAAAAGCAACAAAGACAGTTCATAAGCGAAAATGGGGCCGTTTTGAATCTGAATATTGCTCGGAAAAGACTTGAGCACAGCGTTTTGATTGACCTCCAGCAGTCACACCGTTTAGTGGCTAATGGCTAGCAGCCGTCTGCTACGAACCAATAACAGACCGTCGAATGCCGTAATTGACCAATCAGCATCGAACAAAGCTGTGTAATAAAACACGTTAGAACACATTCATTGCGGACTCTTACGCAAGGAAAGCATGCTTGACAATTATGCACTGGGAGAATAGAGGGCTTTGACCGTGAACATCGGAGCAGTTGACAGAAAAACAGTGGCTGTTGTCCTTTGAATGTGTATTTTTCCCCCCTGTTTGTGTCAATCCAGCTCCACATGTCTGCTGCACTCAGCCAGAGAGGCCGTAGGCAGCGCGGCAAAGATGAAGAAATAAGAGCTAACAATACAACGTACAACACTACGTTAGGATAGCGAGAGAGAGCAGAAAACCACGGGAGAGTGATATAAAGCTGGACCCTGTCAGGTGCACCACAGGCCGGCCCCCCTGTCGGACCCCCGGGGCCATCCACCATTTAATAAAGGCATCCTTTCCCTCCAATCTGGGGGTGACCCCGAGGGCAGAGTCCTGGGCGGCCCCCAGAGAACCGTGGGGCTCCCTGTCGGACTCATTAAGAGGAGGACCGGACTCGGTGGGGCCAACGGCCGTAGCCACACTCCTCACGTCAGTTGGCCTCAGCCTCAACTCACGCCTCGGCTCGACGAAGCACCTCCAGTTGCCATGGCGAGCGAGGCCCACCCCAGGGAGGCTGCACGGTGAACAACGTCCCCGTCCCCGTCCCCGTCCCCATACGATTCACGGGCGATTATTCTCCCTCTTTGCAGCGCCGGGGGAAACACACACTTCCCATTTTAGCCCTTGAAGGTTAATGCTGCGGGGCAGAGCGTTTCCCTCAGGGGGAAATTAAACACAACAAATAAAGCCTTGAATTATCGGGGCCGGGCGGCTCTGTGTCCTATATCCCATAATGCATCTTTGTGTTTCATTATACTCTTACGTTCAGCGCACTAAGCAGTCCGGGACTCAACACACAAAGACAGCGGCGACTAACTGAACAGGTCCCAGTGCATTTGCTTCTTATTTCATTTTTTTTTTTTTTCTTCTCCTCCTCCCAGCCAACTGCTGCGTTTGAGTGTAGAAGAGCATCCTCTGTCTTCTCTTCCCCCGGGGGATAACAGTCACTTTCTCCATATCATATTGAACCAAAAAAGCTAAGCTAACCTCTGAATTCCAGTCGCACGCACACAACACAGGGATGCACACAACACAGGGATGCAAACAACACAGAGATGCAAACAACGCCGGTCGCTTAATGTTCTCCAGCTCTCAGAGGGAGAAAGATAGGGAAAAAAGAAGAAAGGGAGAAAAAGAGAAAGGGGAAGATGATTACAGCTATGCGGTTAAAAGAACATAGACGAGCGATATAACATTATTATCATTTTTGTTCACCCAATCTGCAATGAGTGGATGTGTCTGTGACAATTGGTTGCATTTAGCCAAGAGTGGTTGAATTTAAAAGCGTCTGCTGCACTTTCTCATAAACATTAGTGATTTCTCTCTCTCTTTGGGTCTGTCTCTAACACTCTCTCCCTCTGTCTTTCTCTCAGTCTTGTGCTCTCTCAGTCTTTCTCTCAGTCTTGTGCTCTCTCAGTCTTTCCCTCGGTCTTGCGCTCTCTCAATCTTTCCCTCGGTCTTGCGCTCTCTCAATCTTTCCCTCGGTCTTGCGCTCTCTCAATCTTTCCCTCGGTCTTGTGATCTCTCTCTCTCTCTCTCTCTCTCTCTCTCTCTCTCTCTCTCTCTCTCTCTCTCTCTCTCCCTTTTATTTGTGTCCTCTTGGGTGCAGTGTCCCATCAGAGAGGAAGGGGCAGAACAACTGGAAGGTCGTTCTAAATCATTGATGAGACTTGAGGAGAATATGAAATTTGGGCCTTAAAGGGAAGCGTGGTTGTAACAGCGACATGCCAAGCACTCCCGATATCCCTGATTGACAGGTCTTTAGTTCTCAAGGGATTCGCCTCAATGATGTTGGCCTTTTGCCAGACCCTGGCTCGTAATTTAGTGTGATGTTCATCTGCTGTCATACCCGTAGATCCCCGGGTCTGCGGGGGGAAAGGAGTCCGTTAGCCATCACATGGAAGCAAGGATTACACAGGTTTAATTTGTAAATTCATAGTGTGAATTCATGGATACTTGGAAGTGCAATGTGACATATATCTTCTAATAATGGTGACAAAAAGGTTCACGTCACATTTAAAAGCAAGTTCAGACCATAAAGACAGGATCTGACTTCAAACTGCAGTTTTAGTAGGTCTCCGGTTGTGTCTCAACCGTTAGATTCAAGATTCAGCCCGTCAAATATTAGAATAAAACACAAAAATCTAAACGAATGTCTTTCTCAGCCAATCAGACTTCAGAGCAGACAGCCAGCACTACAAAGTCCCATACAAAGCTTTCAGAACTGTTCTTGTAGTTTGGATGTGAACAGTCTACCTTAATGGGATCATTCGGTGAAAGAATTCTAAAACCGTGTATTTTTGTCTGAACTTATGGGTGGTTCCTATGAAACTCATCCGAACTTCAGCTGTGAAGTTCAGCTAGTTAGTGACTAGTCCAAACTGTGGAAATTTACAAACAACGTAAAGGTCAACACATGCAGCTGGCTATAATAAGAATATAAAACTGAAAACACCCAGTCTCTACGTATTCTACTGTGAAGCAAGATTTATCTTTAGGTATATTCCATACATTTCTAAACGTCATTGCAAACCCCAAATAACATCTTGTCTTTGACTTTAACAGTTGTTGGTTATCTCCTTATCTTCCGGGCCAGAGAGTCAGCCCGGGTTGGAACTCAGACTGACTTCATGAAAACGTCCTCATAAACCGGCGGCCTGCTTTACGGCCACCTCGCCCCGTCACAAGACCTTGTCTGCTGGATGACAAACACCAGACCGCATCGGCGTGTTCTGATCACAAGACTGTCCTGGTTCTGTAGGTGTGGAACCGAAGGCCTTAACATACTCATAACGAAAACCATCATCTTTACATTAGCGGATGGACAGCTGACAAACCCAGCTATTTCAACAGGGTACAATTTAGTCACAGTGGCTTGTGTGCTGTGCAAAACATATCCATTTACGTGGTATTTTTGACCAATTGCCAGCAGCGAGTGTGGGAAGAGTTTGTCTATTTGAGCTGAGTACCTTGTACAGACTACCGCGATCGAAGCCCAGAGTTGTGCTTCGATTTGTATATCAGGTACCTTCTGATCCCAGACTGTGTGATGAGGTGTCAGTGATGTTCCCTCCACTGGGGAATGGTTTAGTGCAACATAACCTCACAGTTTAACAATGGGCAGAAAACACGATGTGACACGATTAGAGTTGGGGAGGAGTTGGACTTATCCATCTGGATGTGAAATACGAATAAATACACATTTCTACAGGGAGACCTCATGGACTTATTGGTCTATTTCTCTCATTTTGAGTCTGCAGAGTTTCCATGCAGGTTGATACCCAAAGCTATTCATAGTCAAGACGTGTTATTTTTCAGCATGAAAAAGTCAAGTATTTTGACTTAGGGTGTCGTTGCCATTGGTTGATCATCGCAGCATTAAGTTTGGTTGACACATGCTACGGCTAACTGTGTGAGTCAGTGTTTTTGCCGCAAAACGTTTATTTTTTTTAAACGTTTTTATTTTTAAATATCAGCAACAACATCCTTTAAAAGGATCAACACATATTCTCACAGAAACCTTTAACAAAAAAATATGAATGTGTTCAAGCAAACATTAATTATTACAGATTCAGAGTTTAACGAGGCATGATTTTCTCTGTAATTCCATCATCTTGATCAGGCATATGGAGAATCAAGTCCTCATAATCCTCAGGTTGTAAGAAATGGACCTCAAGTTAGACGATTAATCCGACATGAATGGTTTTTAAAATATTTGTAAATTTAACAATGGTTTACCATTGCATTTTTCCTCCTTCTGTAGAAATTTGAGATTGATTCACAGGAAGTCAAGGTTCCCCCATCTGTATAATTGTAGGAAAAATTAAGAACACATATATTCAGCTTTTCTCTCCCATTTCTCTCCCATTATTAAGTTAGTTACCCAGCGAAGGATGTCATGTGATCCACTGTAGTGGGCGTCATGGCCGCCATCGCCACCCCACTGCGAGCAGCGCGGCCTGCATGCCTCCTTCCCCTGCGGATGGGTTAGTCCCATGCCTCCTATTCTTCCTCTTATCTGGTCGTGCAGGTGTTTAAGATAGGCCCGCTGCGCCTGCTTCTGTGGGTAATGGTAGTTTGTGTGTGTGCTCAGTCACCCTGCTGTTTAACAGATGCTGTGGTTTATCTGAAGCATACTGGGTTGATTACAGAGTGTGGGGGAGGGGGGGAGGAGGAACCACTGCCCCCATGGGTAAAGATACACCGTACGAGAGGATGAACTCCATGAATAACAGACCTTTTGCTGATCCATCATTTTAAATATTCATAGGGAAGAATCGGTGTATGCGTATGAGTAGACGTACACGCGCATACGCACGCATGGACACGCACACACACATATACACGCAGACACACACACACACACACACACACACACCTAAGCAGCCTTACAAGCACATACATGCATACATTTACACACACACACACACACACACACACACCATTTTGCAATATATTGTATACTCGTCAAAGAAATGAACTAACTGCATTTCTGCATAATTCACAAAAGGTGAATACAGCCATTAAATACACACAGGCAATATGCATTCAGAAACTAACACACACACACACACACATACACCCACACTTGAATACATGCATACTGTATCATCACTCTGTCTTGTCAACCTCAGTGTGTGCGTGCGTGCGTGCGACACACAATTATATGGGTCTTCCAACCTTGTAATGTCTTCTCAGAACATGCCCTTTTCAGCTAACACTTCATAACAGTACCACACGTACAGAGAGGGGAGGAGGTTACATCAGACCTCTGTTGATATGTCCGTCACACTGAGTTGTTCTTTCACATGACCACCCCCCCCCCTCCTCTCCCTCTCCCCCCCCCCCCCCCCCCCCCCCCCACACACACACACACACACACACACACACACACCAACACCACACCCCCCACAGAGCATCCACACACCCTCCGCCAAGATTAAAGAAGGACCGTAGGAGCACAGCCGCAGCGGAACACTCCCAGCTATTTTTAGTGTTCAACTTACAGCTTGAAAGTTTCATGAGGAATGGAGGCTCAACGTCACAGCTGTGAGGGTGGGGGGTGGGGGGGGGGGGTATTAATCACCAGCCAGCTCATCCTTCACAGAGCAAGAGACGGGCGTTTAGGCCCCACCTGTTCGGAGTGGCGACTGTTCACGAGCAAGGAGAGGGTTGTGGGTTCACCTCCCCGGGCCGGGGGGGGGTTGGGAAATGATGGCTGGCGTATTTTCGGTCTTATTTTGCGTTGAGTCTCTACACCGGATGGGTCGGGGAGGGTGTCGTTTGAGGGGTGTGCTGTTACAGACCGTTCTGGGTCTGTGGGTGGAAGGCGGAGGAGGGGCCAGGCAGTGGGTGTTCTCCCTGGCTCTTCCACGGCCCAGTGTTCACACAGCTCAAAAGAGACGCGGAGCAGCTCTTCAGCGGACACCGTGGGCCGTGGTCTGTGAGGATTCACCCATCTTGTGACGTCTGGGGAGGAAAATATAGAACCACTGTCAGGTTATGATTTGAGTTACGGCAGCTTTCTTCCCTTTCAGCCATTTAAAGGAAGGCTGAAAGGACGTTCATCTTTCTCATATTTGTCTATTCTTCCCGTGCATCAAACCCGACCATATATTCACACAGAGGCCCACACACAAACATACACCCATATACACACACACTAAAAGTCAAACAGTTTTTTCAAATCTTTCAAATTCAATAGTCTTTCTCTTTTGTACCTTCAACCCAAATAAAAGAGTGGTTAAACAACAGAATGTGTGGGTAGGCAGTACATCTGTCACATTGAATTTGTCATTATCTTGACTTTCAATTGACCGTTTATCCAGCCAATGGAAGAAGTGATGCTGTTGGAGGCACCAGGATGCTGGGATGTAACAAGTCCTTTGAATTGGATTATATTTTCATTTTTTATAAGGTTTACATCAGCACTTTTCCTGGGGGCGTAGTAGCATCCGGAGAGAGAGAGAGAGAGAGAGAGAGAGAGAGAGAGAGAGAGAGAGAGAGAGAGAGAGGGCGAGAGAGAAAGAGAGAGAAGACAGTTTCTTGCACTTTGAAAGAGTGACAGAGAGGGAGAGAGAGGGGGAGAGATAGAAGAGTTCCTTGCGCTTTGAAAGAGTGACAGAGAGGGGGAGAGAGCGAAGGGGAGAGAAAGCGAGACAATCAGACTGTCGAGCGCTTTGATGCCAACATGTACCCGGCTGCGCCAATTTCTCCGTGTTCAGATGACAGAATGAATCCTCCGCCATCTCAATGCCGTGTGTCCTCACTCGTTCACCTTTCCTGTCACACTCACAGCTCACACAAATCTCCTGCGTACATGCATGTGAAAGTTAGCTGTCTATTGAGCTGTTGGTGAAAAGTGTGTGTGTGTGTGTGTGTGTGTGTGTGTGTGTGTGTGTGTGTGTGTGTGTGTGTGTGTGTGTGTTTGAGTGTGTTTTAACTCTGGTACACAGGAGTTAGAAGTACCAGATGGATTGGGTTTACTGCTTTATTGCTGAAGCTTATCTGAGCCACAGGAAAAGTACAAACGACAAATACAATCCGTCCAACTGGCACACAAATAGAGAAAGAGAGCGAGTGTGTTTGAGTGTGTGCATGGGGACAACCCACATATAGGAAGATTGTGTATGCTAGATAAGTGTGTGTATACACACTTAATGTGTTTGTGTGTGTGTGTGTAAGATGTGGAGAGAGCGCGCGCGCGTGCGTGTGTGTGTGTGTGAGATGTAGAGAGCGCGTGCGCGTGCGTGTGCGCGAGAGAGAGAGATAGAGTAAGATTGAGTGTGTGTGTGAGCGAGGGAGAGGTTAAGGTTTAGTAGGGCTCCTCGTAAACAAAGGGCCCTCATAAGTCAGACAAGGTGAAGGCGTCAGGAGACTCGTTCTGCAGCCATCGCGGATCTGACACCCCGATCCTTCACTCCTCTGCCCTTGTGAGGAGAGGAGAGGAGAGTTCAGCATAAATGCGTTTGCTTTGTGCACCAGTTCCGCTTAGTTCCTCTCTCCTCAGTCTCCGTTTGTTTCTCAAGCGTTTCCTCATCCCTCTGCTCTCCCCGACAGGGAGAGAGAGGGAACCTCATGAAACATAGCGATAGCTTTGAGATGGAAGGCAAACGCGTAGCGGCGTTTCCCTTGGATTGCCTGACATGATGGCTGAAACCCATCAAGCAGTGAATGGCAGAGTGTGGACCGCGCCCCTATCTCTCCCCCCAAGCTCACAATCGTTCTGTGCACTTTTAAGCATTGTGGAAAGATATTTCTTACTACTCCCATTCAAGAGTGTGCTCCTGCAATGCATGCTGGGTGTCGCCAGAGGAAATGAAACCCTACAGGTGACATGTGAGTGATCCCTAAACAACGTATGAATGTACGTCAAACAGAAAAACTGTAGATGTGTGTATCGTGTACCGTTATTGTTTACTGTATAAACAAAGCCATCAACTTTCATATTTCAAGTTTTACTACAGTTTTATGACAAATATACATATCCCAAAATGTATAAGCGTTGGTTGAACAAATCTCTGGATAGATAGATATAGAAGATATTGATAACGTGCATAATTTTCCTGGGGGAGTTTTAGGTATTTAAACTAGAGCTGTCAGTTAAACGCGTTATTAACGGCGTTAACGCAAACCAATTTTAACGGCGTTAATTTTTTTAACGTGCGATTAACGCAAATTATTATTTTTAAAAAAAGAAATATTCTTTTTTTTTTGGGCTCAAAACAAAGAATCAGTAGCCTGACTGCTATGTTCAAGGCATATCTTTGTATGTTGATCGTTTAATTGCATTATAGGCTTTGTTTTTTATACCGTCCTGTTTTGATCAGTATATGCCAATGTTGTTATCAATAAAAAAACATTTGCACAAGGCAAGCCGATGCACTTCTCCATGTTGATAAGAGCATTAAAATTAGAAAAATTAATGGGACAAAGAATTCCAGGGATATTTAGCATAGGAAGAAAAATTACGATTAATCGCGATTAATCGTGAGTTAACTATGGCATTAATGCAATTAATCGTGATTAAATATTTAAATCGCTTGACAGCCCTAATTTAAACCCTATTCTAATTCACAGCGGCGTGCGCTCAGCGTTCGTCCAGATGAAACATCCAATCGATGCGTTCAGTATTCATACCAAGCCTGCAGGTGGGTGGGGTCTGTCGGCGTTGCAGAGGACGTCTGCCTCTCCGTATGGATGCCTGTGAGAACCATGAAGGCTGATGCTGCGGTGGAAAACCTTCATAGAGTTCATGAAGCACTTAACAGGTTTCCTACTTTTACATTTACATTTAGGGCATTGAGCAGACGCTTCTATCCAAAGCAACTTGCAAAAAGTACATTTGTCAGAAGACCGAGAAACAACAAGGGATCGATGTCGGTACAGTAAGGATGTTCATAGAAACAAGGTCCAATCACTAGGAAAAAAAAAAAAAAAGTTTTTTTTTTTAAATAAAATAATTGCGTTAATCGAGCGATAATTTTTTTAACGCCGTTAAAATTGGTTTGCGTTGACGCCGTTAATAACGCGTTTAACTGACAGCTCTAATAGTTAATATTGTCTCGTTCTAATGTCAGTAATGTTTGAATGCATTACTATTACTGTTCTGCTGTGAAACCCATCTCGGATCAATAAAGTACAGTCTTATGTTATCTCTTTCTCTTTCTTCTTCCTCTATTCCATACTCTTACTCTCCCTCTCCTCCCTCTCTCCCTCTCTTTTCGAACACATTCTTCCTCTATTCAATACTATCACTCTCTCTCCTCCCTCTCTCTTTCTCTTTTCCTTCTCCTCTATAACTTGCCTTCTCCCTCTCTTTTATCTCTCCTTCCTCTCCCTCTCTCCTCCGTAACTCCACCTATCTCCATCTCGTTCATCTCTCTCTCTGTCTCTATCTTAGAGGTCCTGGTGCTCCTTGCCCCTCCATCCATCCTATTTCCTGTCACTGGAAGACCGCCTCAGTGTTTCTGGACCTCAGAATATCAGTTGCTCTTCATTTCCATCACGTCTCCCCTTCGCTCCTCATCTCTCTCTTTCTCGTACACCCACCCACCTCCCTCCCTCTCATCATATCTCCTTCTCGCTCCCTTCTTCGTCTCTCTTTCTCTCTCCCTCTTAATCCCTCTCTCCATCTCCATCACTTCTCTCCCTCACTCTTCATCTCTCTGTCTCATACCCTCCTCCCCCTCTCCCTCTCCCTATGTCTCCCTCTCTGTCCCTCCCTTGGCGCAGCATCCATGTTGGCAGCCCGTGGTAATTACACTGATTACAGCTCTGTGGTTGGAGTGCAGGCCAGCTGCTGGAGAATGGAGACCGACCATGAACAGATGAGCTTAGCCCCATCTTGAACCTGTCGCCTACCTTTACCTGTCCTACACCAGCAGAAGACTGCACAGGTGCTGGTTATAGCTGCAGCTCATTTACATTTCGACTTTATCCAAAGCGACCTACAATAACTGCATCTGTTTGCATTAGAAGAAAGATAAACAATATGCTGCTGTCGGTACAGTAAGGATGTTCCTAGAACCAAGTATGAACATACTGGGAATGGGTTAGTTAACCCATTCCCCATACACAACAAAAGCTAGAATAAGATGATGAGTACTATTTTTAAGTGCAAGGACGTACAAAATACAATAAGTGTGTACATTAAGAGCCAGGACGTAGAACATACAATAAGTGTGTACATCAAGAGCCAGGACGTACAAAATACAATAAGTGTGTACATTAAGAGCCAGGACTTACAAAATACAATAAGTGTGTGCATTAGGAGCCAGGACATAGAACATACAATAAGTGTGTACATTAAGTGAACAATACAACAATTGCATAAGAGGGGTGGGGGGGGGAGGCTATGCAGAGTCTAGGTGAACTCTGAACAAGTGAGTCTTGAGTCTTTTGCGGAATCTGGTGAGCGACTCTGCTGTCCTGACATAGGCAGGGCGCAAGTTCAACCACTGCGGTGCCAAAACAGAGAAGACAGCTAATGACTGAACAGGCCCAGCCTGAACTCGCATGCACGACTTTATTCTGTTCAACTCGGGAAACATAAAAGGCAAATGGAAGAGAGAATCTTCCAATGCCACAGCATGTGGTTCTGGATAATATTTCGGATGATTTCAGATTTAGCATTCGGAGAAATGATTGTCATAAGTGTGTGTTGTTACTCAGTGCAGGCTTCCCTCGTACCATGAATGGACAAAACTGTTTGTATAAATGACTTTAAAAGTGCTCAGAAACACAAGTCTGTGTGACGGCGGCTCAAAATTCGCTCTTCACAAAGAAAATATTTCTCAACATTTCTGAAGAATAAATGAAGAAACATTAATGTGTTTTGACACATTTTCAAAGCTGAAACAAATCAAAGCAAAGATGTTTAATACCCCTCAGCATCTTCAACCAGAAAATCGTGTTAAATAATTGACGCAAAAAAAAGAAACAAAGATGGAACAAAAAAACGTACATGAAATGCGGTTCATTATTAACAATGTTATTTTTGTGGACGTGTGAACTTAATACAGTCCCCCAACGGTGCCCTTGGCTTTTTATATGTATTATTTTCAATATTTTTAATTCAGCGCAGGCCACTGACCAAAAGCACACATCGAGTTCATAGGCCTCAGGAGTGGGTGGGTGGGTGGTCACATCTTCCTCATTAAATCGGGAGTCACAGTTTAAAACATCCCACTGCTCGTGTACACCGCGGAGCCAGGAACTCTCACCACTGCACTGCTGCCAACAGAACCGCTGCTGTCACCCTCACTGATTCATGAGGCCTCTATACTAAAACTTTAACACGTGACACATTCAAAACAGATGAGCTATTTACACCGTTAAGAATCCCACAAATGAAAAGGTCCACACCTGAAACCCATTTTACACGCTTCTCAGTGTCTCTCTTCTAGACCACAGCGACCCCTGGTGGTTGGGCTATGTCTGTTGAGTCTCTCTCTCTCTCTCTCTCTCTCTCTCTCTCTCTCTCTCTCTCTCTCTCTCTCTCTCTCTCTCTCTCTCTCTCTCTCTCTCTCTCTCTCTCTCTCTCTCTCTCTCTCTCTCTCTCTCTCTCTCTCTCTCTCTCTCTCTCTCTCTCTCTGGACAAGGTTATTTCAGTGACTTAGTTTGTTTTGCTGTTTCGGTTTTGTCATTTCTTCAGGATGTAAAAAGAATGTTGTTAGCAGTTCTTAGCCATAGACAGGGCAGAGAGAGGGAGAGAGGCATGTTCAGCCATGTCTGCTTGTGTTTGTGGGTGATAGGGGTGATAAGGGAGGAGAGGTGAAACACAGAAGAAGGGCAGATTGCGACGGAAAATAAATAGAAACAAATCATTCTTGAGTAAATCTCTTCGGGGCCCTACTTGAGCCTACTACATAACGTTGGCAAGCACTGACAAGGCCAATAACTGATCCCAGGCAGTGCGACAAAATCGCAGCAGTACATCTTTTACAATGTCCGTGTAAAAATGCAATAGGTGGAAAATACTGCATTTTTACACTGTAGTTAAAACACATTCTACAATGCTATTTAGCAGGGCGAGGATGTTTGTAATCTGGATCTGCAGGTCACATATGCCAATATAACTAATGTCAGCAATGTTTAGTTGGTGTGATGTGTGGAAGCGAAGCAGCACATATGCAATATGTGAGAATCCCGTCGCTCTCCTCAGTCAGTCATGTCCCTGGGTGAAGGTTACAGCAGAACAGGTCCAGCCCACAGCATGGCACACAGCAGTACACACAGGAAGCAAGCCGACATCATGAATCCATTCAACTGGCTGACAGAGATCCGAACGGCCATCTCAACAGGAACAAGTCAGTGATCAAATGTGATCGGACTTGTGGATCAAAATGCATCATCTTTCTGCCAGAGCCGTAAAGGGGAAAGTGCTAGTGGCAGCCAGGCAACTCTGTGAGGGTGGCTAACAGATATCCAGCGCTGCTCTGCACATTTTAAAGACCCTCCGCCGTGTTTTTCAAATATGTATTTTCCCCGTTTAGTCTGCAAGTCAAAGCTCAAGCTCGCCAGTCAAGCATGAAATGAGCGACGAAGCTTTTCCTCATGGCTCCAATCATATTTCAGCTATTGGTTGTATTTATTTTTTCATGCCCATCTTTTTTTTGTGTTAGTGTGAACGTAAATGTTTCTATTTTGATGATGTCCTTCGTTTCCGAGGATGGGAGCCCAACAATCATTTATTAAACAACACTAATCTTGGACATAAAGATAGCATGGCTGCTGTCCCCCATACTCTTTTCATATCAAAGAAAAGTTGGTTCCTTTCAGGACTTCACAACCACACGCACGTTCCTCAAAATGTATAGAAATCCCTGGCACTGTGTGGAGAAAACACCCACATTCGTCCCCTGAGTGTACCTTCCGGTAAGGCACGTTTGGTAAGTGCTAGAGATTTCAATCTCATTTGCTTTGCATTTGGTTGTGTCCACAGTTTACACCTGCTGAGTTATTTCCAGAGGAAGCCTGTCAAACTGCCTCATGACCAGATGGAAACCAAACATTACGATCCGGAGTTTTGCCAATTTTACATCACGACATAATGTCAAATTACTAACCAAATGCATGCAAAGGGGGGTCTTGCCAAAATGTAATGACCATCGATTATGAAACGAGTCGGCCTTGACAAAGATATATCGCGACATGAGTTGGATGTGATGACAGCGATTATTGTCAAGGTGCACCTACTGGATTCAAAAGCACAAACGAAAGTGTTGACGCCGAGTTACCTCCAAATTCAGTTTGGTTTGCCAAAATACTGTTGTTGCTCTCTGACTCGGTCTCACAGTTCAACAACAGTCAACAGGCAGTCAAAACAAAGCTTCAGTAGATCTTAGCCTGAAACCATTACACACAGCAAGTTCAGATAGTCTCTAATAGCCAGCCAGGAAGAAGAACACGCTGTATAGATGCTGACTGAAACCATTACACAAGTTCAACCCAGAGTGTTGCTGGGATTCAGGGGATTCACCATCCCACCGTATCGAGGTCAACAGTTAACAAAGAAGATCATCAAATATTCTGTCTGAGAAAGCATAGGATTCTTTGTCGAGGACTATCTGAGGTTGATCTTATACTATAAGCATCCATAAGGCATTACCCAATGTCCGTTGCAGCAGTATCATGACATCATAAACTGAACAGCTTTGCCAATGCTAGCATCAGCACCATACACAGTCACCCACTGTCTGAACAAGTTCAAGAGAACATTTGTATTTATGAGGTGATTCATCATTTATTTTTCAAACGGACATAAAACCCCCAAGAATTAATCACTAAGGCAATGCAGGCAAAAGGGTAAGTTGAAAGTTCTTTACCTAATAAATTTCTTCCCACAGTAGTTTTTCTTTCATGCCACACAAATTTTATGTCTTATATTACTCGATGCGTTCCGAAGATAACTTTACTGCGGAGCGTTAATATCGAAGATCTTTCTAATATTGTCAATCAGAGTGATGAGCTTGATGGATTAACTGTTCCTGACATGTTTGTTTCTGGTTTTGATTTACATCTTGATGTTGATTTGCAATTGATCAACGAAACAACGGGACGGGATCTGTAACAAAAGAAACAAGTTTTTGCTTGGCCTTACCTCAAGTTCCATCGGTGAATCAATCACACAAGGACATGGACGGAATGACATGCATCTGATCGAATGTCGACAAAAACACAAATGTCTTTAATATGCAGCCAATGGGAAACAAATGGGACGGTGTTTGCAACGTAAGACAGGAAGGACATGATCGCGGCAGATGGGTTGGAGGTAGAACTTTAAAATTGGTTTTGAAAAATTAAGTTGGACCATCCCCAGCCAGTGTGCCAAATCTCAGGCCCCTAAGGGATCCCGGCTTGGCCATACATTCAGCCGGACGCATCCCCAGAAGGATAAGGCAGACAGTTACTAGGGGTTCAGTGCTTTGTTCACGGGCACCTAGAGAGTTACTAAGCAGCCATCCGTCACCAGTCATTAAAACAATAAAGAGTTCTAAAAGCCTGGCCAGGTGAACAGGTCCATTACAAGAATCAAAATAGGAAATTAGGATTCAAAGCACAGCTTAGGCGAGGTACAGTACGACTTGAGATAGAAATCAATTAAAGGAGCAGGGAACTGTCCATTACAGCACCAGCATGCTTATCCTCTCATTCAGAGACACAGGGGGCCGGTTCTGCTCACAATGCAAATGAGAGCACCAGAGAAGAATCCCCAAATGCTCATCAGCTCCCAATCGCTAGCAATGTGCCATTGGATATTTAATACATCATTCTCTTCTCTCTCTCTTTCTCTAAGGTGTGCAGGAAGGTTATTTGAATACCAGTCACAAATAGTCCTTTCACAGAAAATATCAAAATACATGTAAAATGAAATATCTGAGCGGTGCGTATGAGCAAAGAAGTGTATTCCTAGAGCCACTTTTGACACAAGATCGTACGCATCACAAACCAGATTGAGAGGATAATAGGAAGGAATGTGACTCAAACTGACACCATAATAACATCTCTTTTATTCCTGATGTTTTGTGGTGACCCCGCAGAGTCAAAGAGCTTCCTCACAATAGATTGTTAAAGTTACGTTCAAACAAAGCCTTTGTTGTCGCTTCCACCGCTAAATGGCGCACAAAACTGTAGGGGGCTGTGATTCTGAGCTCTTTTGAGCGACCGAAACGTCATGTACAAGTAATCATCGTCTATTCTTGAGAAGGCCCTTCGATTCCGTCTTCACTGGTGGGAGGTTGGAATGCCATTTTTTGACGAGATCTAAATTTAAAATCTAAAAGGCATCCATGACTTTTCTGTCTTGGTAAAAAGGTCAGACAGGTACACATCTTTAATCATATTCATTAGACTTGACAAATCGCTCATTTAAATTTAGAGGGAAGAAAAACTCTGTTGTGCTCGTTATCTCCCGCCTTGAAAGAAAAGGGGTTGTATTTTTAACTTCCATTCAGCCTCCCAAAGTTTGTATCAAAGTAAATTGGGTTAAAAATGTAACTACGTATGTCAGAACCAGATAACACTGCACCATTGTCCATGCTAAGATCTATGCAAATGAACCTTTTCTAAAATATGGTGACGTAACATGTAATATAGTAGTCATTAGTCATGTAGTTAAGTTGAGCGTTAACTAGATGATAGATGAGGTCATATAGTTAAGTTGAGTAATGATAGATGACGACATATAGTTGATTCAACTAGATCATGGATAAGGTCACATAGTTGAGTAATGATAGATAAGGTCATATAGTTGAGTGATGATAGATGAGGTCATATAGTTGAGTGATGATAGATGAGGTCATATAGTTCAGCGATGATAGACAAGG
The DNA here is from genome assembly GCF_026213295.1 of Gadus chalcogrammus. Taxonomy (NCBI): domain Eukaryota; kingdom Metazoa; phylum Chordata; class Actinopteri; order Gadiformes; family Gadidae; genus Gadus; species Gadus chalcogrammus. The sequence continues at coordinate 9,564,966 of NC_079420.1, forward strand.
TCATATAGTTGAGTTAACTAGATGAGGTCATATAGTTGAGTAATGATAGATGAGGTCATATAGTTAAGTGATTACTAGATGAAAGGTGAGGTCATATAGTAAAGACAGTAAATACTGGTCATTTTAATCTATACAATTATTGTTTTTTTATCTACCTAGTGAGCTGAAATCAAAATATTCTTGTCTGTGCTTTGGAGCATATTGTGTTTGCATTGTAAAATAAACAATATTATATTCAACCGTTATTGATCTGGAAATGTTAAAAGGCAGAGGTCTCCCGTTGTTTAAAAAAAACACTCCCCTTGGAACAAGAATAAACCAATCAGAATCTAGCATTTAACAATGTCGTGGTATAACAGCATATGGTTTGCAGTATCATCCTCACATGACGTGTACGTTTGCATCTGTACATTCTGGTCATGCGGTAAACAAAGGAGTATGTTGGGAGACAAGTGATTAGAGGAAACTGCTGAGGCCAACACCGCCTAAGAGCAGCATGCCAGAATCGACTGCATGTTATCCCTTTTATTTAAGGAATACTTTCACCCAACACGGTTTTTGCAATTGCAGTCGGGTCAATAAACGTTCACATCTTGTAAAAAGAAAGTTCATTGCTCTGTTTGCCAAACTGATGTGTAATCTCATACATGGGCTTTCATACTCTTTATAGATGCTAATGTAGCGTGTAGTTGCTACGTTCGAATTGGTTTCCTCCGGCAGGTCAATTATGCTTCAGGTTTCGGTCACCACGGCAACCGGTCTAAACAACCTGATCAAGGGTCCATTTTGTTCCTGTCATGGCTGCTCTATGTTCTATGGCATTTGACAGCACACGTCTCAGGCCATGGCCCTCTTCTCAGCTAAGGCTTTGCACTTAATCACATTTTAGTCGTAATTTCGATTTCTGGGTCAAATGATCTCCAAACTAATATTGAGTTTTAACGATTTAAAAATATATAAAATTGCTTGATACATATTTTTACATTATTTTACATTTGAACATTTTCTATTTGAAAATGTTCTATTTTTTTAAGGGGAATTTTGAAACATCTGTTACAAATATTTTTTTTTGAAAAATGCTGAATAACTGCATCATGTTTTCAAACTCAAAAATAATCGTTTGAATAATCATGTTTTCAAGATTGACCAAATTAATCAGGATTATGATATTTGACATAATCGAGCAGCCCTCGTCTCAGCGCCACACCATGGCAACACATTGGGCCTCCGCGTTCTGCTTCGTCTCAATCTACTAATCACTTTCGACGATAATTTTTTTTGCGGAGAAGAAGATCAACAGATCATCTCGTGATAAAATAGACGGAAGCATGCGTCCCAGTGCTTAGCGGAGGACTGGTATATCACCGTGTTTATTTGACACCCCACTTCCTGTAAACCCTTCGGGGTGGAAAGGAAGGCAGTCAGCCATAAAACACGCCATACTCCCTGCACCCAAGTATTTATGGGCATAACAAAATAACAGCCATTAAATCACATCTCAAGTGGGACGGGCGACTAGTGGGATTTGGCGTCCCATCAGTCTTTTCACTATTAGTGCTGTACGCTTAGCATTATGCTATACAATTAGCATTGTGCTATACACTTAGTATTATGCTATTCAATTAGCATTATGCTATACACTAAGCATTACGCTATGCAATGAGCATTATGCTATATCCTTAACATCATGCTGTACACTAGCATTATTCTTTACACTTAGTATTATGCTATACAATTAGCATCACGCTGTTCACCTAGCATTATGCTAAAAACGTACCATTATGCTACTGCCTGATCCTTATGCTAAACATTGAGCATTATGCTATCCACTTAGCCTGATGCTATCCACTTAGCATTATGCCATACACTTAGCAATATGCCATACACTCAGCATTATGCTATATACTTAGCCTTATGCGATACATTAATCCTTCTGCTATAGCACTATTCTATGAACCTATAATAAACGCAACAGATTCATAAACAATCTTTGAGAAGAATGTCTTCAAAGGGAATAATTAATATCTAGAGCAGAATAATAAGTAATTAAACCGGACATCGTCAGGGCCTCTCCTGCCGTGTAAAGACGGCGATCTCTCCTTCCCACACATGTGAACCCGATTACTCCACTGTGAGTTACAGTGCAAGTAAATGATGGCACCATATAGTCGGATAATTGGCTCGTAGGCGTGTGTCATAAACGGCCAATGGCTAGTTTTCACAAAGGTTAAATATGTGTCACGTTTGTTGGCGCCGGGACAAATCATTCTTTTTGAAACGTCCGTCAGACTGCAGGCTTATTCGGTCCGGATCGCCTCCCCCCAGCGTCCACCCAGCGTCCCCCAACCCCCCCCACCCCCCCCCTCTCTCTCTCTCTATTCTCCGACCAAGCTGGCCTTTATTTAAAACGAGAGGGATAATGTGGTGCCGAGGCTGAGCCGTGGCGGGCTGCTGCCCACGGGTGTATGGAGGGCACCGCGAGATCGCTCATGTTATATTTGTTTTCTGTGTCTGGAGGCCCTGGCTATCAATCAGAACCAGAGAAAGGGGACAAAATAATAATAACGCCGTAGTAATATAAAATAAAAAGGAGCGGAAAAATACGGGGGAGGAAGAAAATAGCCCGGGTGAAAATGGCTGTCGCGGGGAGATGACAGGTGAGTGAACACTTAACAGAGCACAGAACGGCCGGAAAGGAGGGAGCGGGCGCGGGGGACAGAGAGCGGCCGGGGAGAGAGTTCAGCCCAGGGCTCAGCCAGAGTCAGTAATCATCTGTGAGAATGCATTTAGAGGATCATTCACGGTGCACTAGTCAACTACCCCCGCCAACAGCTCGTCTCTGTTGCTGAAAGTGGGATGTGTGTGTGTGTGTGTGTGTGTGTGTGTGTGTGTGTGTGTGTGTGTGTGTGTGTGTGTGTGTGTGTGTGTGTGTGTGTGTGTGTGCGGGTGTGTGTTTGTGTTTGTGTAGGTGTGTTTGTGCGTGTTTTGTGTAGATGTGTTCATGTGTAGGTGTGTTTGTGTGTAGGTGTGTACGTGTCGTGTGTGTGTTTGTGTGTGTGTGTTTGGGTGTGTTTGGGTGTAGGTGTGTGTAGGAGTGTTTGTGTGTGTTTTGTGTAGGTGTGTTCATAGGTAGGTGTGTTTGTGTGTAAGTGTGTATGTGTCGTCTGTGTTTGTGAAGGGTATTGAATGGGACAGTTTAAACCCAAACGTCTTTGTGCTATACCTTGGGAGTCATCTAGTCCCCTTCAAAGTCCCCTTCAAAACTGACTAATTGAACAACGAATGCAATATACTGGGAGGGGCGGGCAGTTCTTGCCAGGGTGTCTTCACACAAAACGTAGGACTTAGCAGAACACACAACCTCCCAATTAGACCTAGTTAAGACAAAAGGGCCCCATTCTGAACATCATTACCACAGCCCTTACACCGCATCAAACATGTTCTGCAAAATTGCGACATTGTGTACAACGCAGGGGAAGACATTAAATTGCAACGGTTAGGAAATTGTGGAGCGGAAGCGTTGTTGAACCCTATTGCGTTTTCTCCACTATTTCATCCGTCCAAAGCGTCATTTAGATAATTAGAGCAGCTCTCGGTGATTGTGCGGAGCTTACCATTAAAGTCTTCCCTGGAGGGGGAATCTTAAAGTACGTGTGTTTTCCAGATGATCATTGCCTATAAATATCAAAGCCTCTTGACCTCATCATTTCCGGTGGGGTAAAGTTAATGCAGCTTAATTAAAATCCTCTTAGGATCATAACAGGCGACCTCTGGAATAGACCAACTGGATTATTGCCGCTAAACTCCCCTCATCTTCACTGGTTAATTGTGTTTGCAAACTAAGTTCATGTTGAACCATTGCCTTTGTACAAATTGGCCCACTTACCCTACCCCCGAACATCTTCTTTCATTCTTACGAACTCGTTTATAAACGCCTGGAAAAAAAAAGAGGTTAAAGTTGTTTGCTTCAACAATAAACCAATCTCGAACTACACCCCATTTTTATTCTCTCCATTAGTTACCATGCCAGACTAAGGCAGATGCATTGTGGGTAATGACTTTAAAAACTGTTTTCCCTTTCCCGATCAAGCTACACTGCACATTTACTTTAGAGGAAACAATTGTCTATTAAAACCCACCAGGTTCCCCATCAGGTGGTTGGTATTTCCTACCAAAATGATCTTTATCTTTTCTTTGTCACTCCGTGTGACGCATGAGAAAGGTGATCGGGCCTCTGCCAAAGCAGATTAATCCATCCCCCTTTGTTTTGCTTTGTTTTGCACTCTTTGCATACTCATTTTATCTTGGTTCCTCCTCCTGTGTGCTCTCTCAACCAGGGATCACAGCGTGACTTGGATGCAATCATTAGCGTGCTTCTTTCATTCTGTGACCGAGGAAAAGGTGATGGTGGCCCCTGAACAAAGAATCACAGCTGGCTCGGGAAATAATGGAATATAAATAGAATAGGGCCGACATGCTTGTTCCTTCCCAACATCGTCAAATGCTATGTATACATGTCCTTCTGATAAGCCACCTTACAAATAGATCTGATGCAATGTTTTATACTCCTGTTTGTGTGTGTCATACCAGCTGGGGAGATCAAGTGTGTAAGTACAGATCTATTCTCGATCTATCCACACAGGCTTTTATCAGGCTTTTGTACACCCTCAGTGTTGATAGTAAGACAGGATAAAAGTCTGTGTTGATAGATCGAGAATAGATCAGTATATATATATCCATACATATATATATATATATACATATATGCACACACACACACGCACACATATATATATATATATATATATATATATATATATATATATATATATATATATATATATATAGGGTATATATATATGCAGTTTGTATATATGTATTTATATGGTGGAGGACGGGAAGGACGGAACACGTTTCAGATCACTCGCGTTATGATTTGGTTCAATTGTTAAAAATATTAAAATGTATCATATATTTGTCCTTCAGTGGAACGTCTTGCAATACCTTGAGTGCATACATTGAGAGCATGGGGGTCCCAGTGCAAATAATTTCAAGCCCTTACCAGGGCGGTGTTAGTGCCATGCTCTACCAGGTGAGCTACACAATAACCAAGTAACACAAATCTATTGATGGATAATAAAGTAACATGACTACGATCAATATCACGATGATCATCACCCTAACATGACCACTAATCTTGAGAGACAGTCCGTCTGGAATCTTGGGTTCCAGATGGGCAAGGATGACATGACCCTCCTCTACTTTCATCGCCATCTTGTCGGTGACAAACTGAACGACATTATCAACCGTCATCCTTGTTTGATGTCAGCAAAGCGACAGAAACTACGTTAACCATTATGGCTTCATTTGCTAGGGCATGTCTACCTTAGATTGGATGAACATGCATGAAAATAAAATTGAGAGGCAAAAACTGATCAATCTAACAACACACACAGGACAATGCTAAAATAGAGGTAGTCCCCCTTGTGTGGGTCACTGCTAGTACTTAAACCCAGCTGCCACCTAGCAAGCCAATCTTCAGAGACAATCATCAAATTCACTAAAACGAACTGAAACACAAAAACCATGGCACACAAAGAGTTATGAACGGGAGAGGGACATTAACCCAAACAATTGATAAATATAAGGGTCACAGCACTGCAGGTGAAATGTAGCTCCCCCCACTGTGAGGGACATCTTCTTTCTCCGGTGACGCTTGTACAAAGTGACGAGAACCATAGTACAGCCTACATGGCAAACCCTTCTACTGTTCCTGGACAAACGGTCCCCAATGGAGAAAGATTTAAAGGAGAACAAGGTTGAATAAAAAACCCATTTTATTTTACAAGGAGAAACTGCTTTATACTACCTCCACTCGATTTACTTGAAAAATCGTTTATAAGCTGGACCGTTTACACCACTGGTCCAGGATTTGTGTTCCCTATCGGTCCGACTTAATGACATTAATTGATCTTACTCCTCTGCAAATGTTACGTGGCGACGGAGTTTATGTTGTGTGCATATGAAGCAGTCTTGCTCTTATTGTGTGTCGGTTGGTTCCCCTTTAAGAAGCCTAATTAACATGCTGCGGCCCCCACTTTTGAAGCCTGTAGTCTGTTCCAGTACAGAGACTCTGCCCCCATCCCCTCTTCAACTCTTAGATCCTTCATAACTCTCAACAAGGGCTGTCTCATCACGGAACCAGACAGAGACACGCCGCGAGCACTATCGAGTGCTAAGGTGATCATCCAGCTCATAAGAAGCAACCGTTTTAACTATCTTTTCCGAGAACTGTGAGACTGGCATCGAGCTGTGGTTATTAACTATGGATGTGTAGCAGATTAGTCTTTTCTTTTCTTAGCATTCTAACTTCCATTTTTTTAAGAGGAGAAGTGAATAGCCCAAACCATTTCAGCATGTATTCCCATGTATCCTTGTGGCTTCTCGTTGTCCATTCATCCTTTCTGGCTCTGTCTATACTAGAGAATAGGTGTCAATGGCTTTGTGTGCATGTATTGTATTTGAGGAAGTTGTCCACAAGGTTGGACTGAAGAAGTGAAGTGCAAGTCCTTCCATCAGGGTGCCATTGAAATTGTGATTCCTACACTTGCACATTTGCTGAGGACTGCAGCGAAAAATAACGCATACATAATAAGAAGACAGAGTGACCACATGCAGAGGTCACTCTTATTTTTTTGAAGAACCAAAGTCTAGTGCATAACCCTGGCGATCTGAGGGGAGCAGGGAACATGTCGGGCAATCCAAGCAGAATGCTTTGCTCAGAGCCCCGATGGACCAACCACATGCAAGACCACAACAACAACATGCTTACGGGATGGGATATTAGCATACACACACTTTCTGTAGAATGTGTACATGAGTGGATGCGTGGATGTGTACGTGAAAAAACGACACACACGACACATACACACACATACAGATACAAAGATATTGCACAATGCATAAATACATACAGAACTGCCTCAACCTTTAGCAGGAGACCTTTAGTCCCCGATCATTCCCCGGCTCCTAGTCCTGGCATGAGCTCCGTGGTGAGGCCCGGCGTCCATCTATATGGGGACATTAACCCTATGGCCGCCGCCTGCCGTCTTTCAAATAGAAAAGCCTCCTCAATGTACATCAGAGATGAGTGCGAAGCTGCAGAGAGGGGCCTACACACCCTACCATATATTTCACAGGTAGTCATGGCATTTAAATGTCACACAGAATTAGATAGTTGCATTTCGGCTTCTCCCACCAGTCTCCCTCCGTACGGCGAGCCCTAATATATTCTCTGTCGAACAAGAGCGCTGCCGACCGACCACTGGGGAGAGAGATAGGGAGAGAGCGGGAAAGATGGGTAGCGAGCGGGAGAGAGAGGGCCGAGCCCCAGCCATACCTTTCCCTTTCTGTTGCCTCGCTACATCTCTCTGCCGGCAGAGGATTTGGAGAGCGCTAGCTCACGCCGCGCCAAGCCCCAGCTATCTGGCAGCGCATCACACATATGGGCTGGGCTGCGGCTGCCGGGGCCCACGGGCAGCTGGGCGTGATGATGCGCAGGATGCTTCCGATCAACAGGAGGTACCGCGGCCCACGGGCTCCACGGGAACAGGACACACCTCACGGCTCTCCGCCGAGCGGGGAGAGCGAGGGGTGCGGAGGGATAAAGAGCAGGGGGGAAGAGAGAGCGACGTCGAGGTCGGACGGAGCCCGGGGCGTAGCGCGCAGATGGGGAGACAGCGCAGACTTTTGGGATTTGTTTCATTAGACGCCGGATTGTGCTTTTTTTGGTTTTGTTGTCACCGCCTAGATTTCAAATATTTGCCGAGCTTGAAATGTTTGGAATATTTCTGAGTAATACATATTTTATAAATGAGGGCCGTGAGTGCTCGAGGGGGTTATCCGGGTTTTGGCGGAGGAGTCAGGAAAGGAACGGGTAATGTAAGAAATGTTTTTGAGGTTGTGGGCCTAATGAGCTCGACAGACATTGCATAGAGGTCCGCCTCATTTGATGCTGATTGTGCTCCTTCTCTTGTTTTGATGCGTCACGGTTTGCCCCACACTATGTCCCCCCCTCATCAGCATGCAGAAAAGTGACGGGTATGCCAAATAAATACGTATCCATCCAGCGTTGTGTCTCATCGGGGAGGAAGAGGAGTAAGTACCGAAGTAAAATGCATATTTGCGTTGTTCTGTTTGGTCCACAATGGCTCTCTGTTCTCGGCTTAATCTTAGATAGTCCTTATAAGCTTCAACTCAAGGGAAGAGGGCTTATCATTTTTAAATTGCAGCATACATCAAGTATTCTATCCATGGTCCATTTCTGTTCATGTGCCATACCGACACACCGCATGGTGTGTGTTCCCCACGACCATTTAAAGCTGCACCTGTTGCCATGTCGGGGAGCAGGTTCTTAGCCGCAGTGACAAAGCAGCCAGGATGTCTCTGCAATCTGCCTCTGCAAATCCTCAGTCATTGGAGAGCCAGGCTGGTGATTGCAGTCGCACTCATGCAGAAATGCTGGATGCGATAGGCATCTGTTGAGCGTGGAGCATTTGAAATACTTCCTTGGAAAATGTATGTGTCACTAGCTTTTGGTGTCGTGTCATTGCACCATCCCTTATAATATTATCCTCCAACTTTGCAACATAAACCTCAGGTTAATGAAGGTTTTAAATGTATATAAGTTTATATAGGTTTAAATGTAGGTTTTAAACTTGAGGGATTTACAGCATCCCAAGGCGGACATTTGATGATCGATGACCACTCAAAGCCTTGAATTCTAGAACGATACCAAAGTTTTGCCATGCTTGTGTTTGGGATAAACAGAGCTCCAAAAACGTTCATATTTGTGATGAAGGCATAGTAGATTGATTGATAGCAGCTTCCTCATACTTTACAGTTAAGTCCCCTGGTTCTCTGAGGGGATCATGGAATGCAGATGGGAAAAGTGGAATGCTAAACCTACCGTGGTAGTTAAAATCTAATTCCAAGGAGAAATATCTTTGAGCTCGTCGTGAGCGACAAGCTCTCGACAAGACTCTTTACCCCTTTTTACCCTCTTATCTTAGACATCTTTGTTGTATACCGGGAATGGGTTAACCTAGAAATTGTAAGTGCTTGGGCACTTGGTTCTATGAACATCCATACAGTACCGACAGCGATTTATTGTCATGTCTCTAAAATTTCCTAATTGTGAGTCGCTTTGGTGCGTCTGGTGAATGCCCTAACAGTAAATGTAGATTTAAATTCTTGCTCACCCTGATCATAGGTGGCTTTATAACAAACACCTTTCAGTTGACCTGATAACCTAGGAGAGGTCATATCATTGCTGAAAATACAGCACAGTTAAAAAACAGCCATGTTACGGTACTTACCACAGTAACAGGATTTATGATGTGCAAAAACATATCCCTGATATGAAATATTGGCGCCTAACCCTGAAAACGATATACCTTGACCGAAAACCACCCGAGACACTTTCCCAAAGCGGCTGCTCATGCAATCTTTAATAGAGTGCAATAGGGAGTGGATGACCATCATTCTGATAACAATTGACCACTGCGAGCTGCCATACTACTCAAGAGATGATTAATTTATGAGCTGTCTCGCCCTAGCTGAGGCCCCAGTGGTGATGGGTGCTGCTGACGAGGGGAAAGCTAACAATGTGCTTGTTACCCCACCAGCAGCAGCTGCTACACATGGTCCCGGCAATAAAGCTTGATGAAACTCGCAGACACAATCCTCAACAGTAAAGAACAGGAATCAATTCGCAACAGGAATCAATTCGCTCTCGGCGAATAGAATCAACATTTGGGCCTATTTGCTCACGTTTTATTGATGCGGAGGCTCCTACCTGCGTACTGTGGAGTGGATCTGTGGTGGTGGTGATGGTGGTGGTGGTGGTGGTGGCTGTGTCTGCATGTCATGGAGGCGCTGGAGATGAAATGAACCCGGACTGGGGTTAATCTCATTGAGCAGCTGCCCAGCGCTCTGAGCGCAGGAGCTAATAGCTTGCAAGATTGACCTGCATCGAGAGCCTCGAGCGATGCCGACGGATGCATTGTCCACGTGACTACAACCGAAAAAATGGGTCCCCCATCATGCTGATCACTTTGACCTCGCCTAAACTAGCCGTCTGTCACGCCGAGGTGTTCAAACATCACCGGGCCGAGTCAAGTGTCCGAGGGATCTCCCGGCCTAATGATAATACGTCTGTTAGCTGAACCTTTGGCCGCTTCTAATGGATCAGATCCTGAAGGCGGTCGGATATCGAGCGTAAACTTAGCTGATGATCGTCGGAGACCCAGCTCCTAAACCGCTCCGAGGCACCGAAGGTCTAAGGCTGAAACAATGGGTTTATAGCAATGACACGGGTTCGCCCACGCTCAGAGAATGGACTTATTCCACACCTGGAAAGATTCCAACACTATAACCTGAAAATCCAGGTCTTAAGCCCTCTGGTGACAGACTGTTCTTCGTATCAGAGAGAGAGAGTCTGCCTGTCTCCTGTTCATCCCTAGAAGGATGGATCCGTCTTAAGTTTGCCGTCTCAAGGTTTCTTTTTTTCCTTTCTTCTTTTCCTGGCTCATTTGAAGCGTTGGAGGGTCCTAGGGTTGAAGGTTTTTTCTCTAATGTGAGCCTGTGAAGACTCCCTTTGAGACTCAAATTGTGGTGAAGGTCCATAGGGAGGAGGTTGATTTGACGTGCCATTGTGAAGGCTCTACTTTAGCCCGGGCTGCTCTTGTTCCTGACTCGTCCTATAACTTTGGCTGCATACTAAATTGAAGCCTTTGTCTTGGCGTTGGTATGCACGCTAGAGGAAACTGCGCTCTGATTTCCTATCGCCCTTTGTTACACCTTGCTTCCCCGCTGCATTCCCAATGTGGTTTCCTTACCTTACACACACTCATTGCACATTACAAACTTTTACCACCGGCTAAAAAAGTTTACCCAATTTAAACCTGACTTTAAGCTCCTTAATGCTACTCCTCATCCTAACTCATTGCTAATTAGATATTCCTTTATTGGCAAAAAAGTGAACACAGGATCAATAAGGAGATCCATAGTGTAGAATTGTGTACCAATAAACATTTTTAACTTGTGTGCAAGTACCATAAAGTAAGAGACATTATTTGTAATGTATATTTGGTGTATACCACTGATATCATAAAGCAAAGACACAGATAAGAGAACTGAGGGAAAAAAAACAAGTACAAGAGAGAGGATGGCAGTAAACAGAGTAAAAACAAAACATCCAAAGGAAAATGTGCCCTAAGTGTTCCATCCCAAGAGGGAGTTCAACGTCTTCGCCTGCACCCTTGTTTGTTTGTTTGGCCTTTTTCTATTTATTTTTTCAACAATAGAAACACACGGGTCACACTCTAGCTTGCCAAGCCGGGGAGCAGCGTTTGCCACATTAAAAGAGCAGTAAAGGTTAGCGCCCGGGAGAGCGGTGGGAAAGAAAACGACAGAGGGCTGGGGAGCCGCCTGATTAGAGGAAGCTCATATGGGGAGGCCACCGAGGGAATTAGCAAGATGGAGGGATTTACTCCCATTCAAGTCTCTGATTGCTGATTGCCGGAGAGGAGGGCGGAATACAATTTAAATAAAAAGATAGGTGAGCCCTCTGCGACGACAGTGGTCAGTGCTATGTGTTGCGTCGGAGGCCCGATAGATCAGTTGGGTTTAGTTTTAGGGTTAACTTGAACTACCGCACACTGCAGCTTTTAATCTCTACGTTCAGACAGCCAACAGAGGGGTGCTTAGAGAGGATCCCTCCACAAAGTGAAGGGTTTACTAAAGGCGTGTGTGACCTGAGTAAACATGAAAGCATTTGGTTCCTTGCTCTGCATTTAGCAATCTGCGATACCAATTCATACACATGGTCACCTTTGATAACATAACATGCAACAAATGCAGAGTATATTGGCTTGCCTTGTACATGACCTTTAATGATGGAAACATGTTGCCAGCAACATGTTTTGGTAGTTAAACATAAAGCTATACTGTAGACTTTAGCTAGGGATGTTTACCGTTTTTCCATCAGACCGACAGTAGGCCTACATATTAAAAGATGGGGGAAGTGCGTCTTTTGAAACTCACGCTGGATCATCAAATGGATCATTAAACAAGCAATCAATAAGTAAACTCTGTGATACTGTGATGTTTAGCTTCGGTTAGCTAACATTGCACCCTGGATATAAAAATGGAACTGCATCTACCGGTATATGCTTTCCCACCTAATTTCAGTAAATCAACACAATAAGTATAATAATACAGTAACCCGGCTGGGAATAAACAAGGTTATGGTCAGCGTAAAAGCCAGAGCGGGGCTGTGATACAAGGCGTGGTTACCACCACAGCATGTGTGCGTTTTAATGCAGAGAAACCAGCACTCTATGCATGTGCTTTCCATTCTGTGTTTTATCTACCGCATGACATGCAAGCAAGATGTAGGTATTTTTTTTTTCTTTTAAATGGAAATGATGTACAAATGCTAGATCTGTCTAGTAGTATGTTTATCTTTCAGAAAACAAAAGGTTAAATCTTTAAGGTTTTGTTTTTGTTTTCTGTTTGGAAAATAGTCAATGGCTGCCAGAAAGCATGTTACTTACATAGCATGTTGTTTGTTGCTTTGGGACACCAAATCCTGATGAGGTCAAAGTGTTCAGGGTAAAAGTGGTAGGCCTACTGGTGTTATTAAAGCAGCAGTTTAATCAGAAGGTTGAACTCTTTATTCAGTCTGTTTGTTCATTAGTCTGAGATAACATCGTGATCACACTGAGGTCTGGAAAGGGCTAGAATCGCACAAACTGAGAATTGCGGTAGATACAAATGCGATGAATAAATCAGTCCTTTGGTTAAGACCTGTGTTTCCTGCATTGCCGCTCACTCGGAATGCTGAATAGATGAGGAAGGTAGGGCTCAAATCACGGAAGTGGGATCGGCTAGTCGACCGTGACCGGATCTTCCTTTAAAATTCCATTCCAGGTTTTCATAGGATTTCAACAACTCTTGAAAGGTGTTGGTATTATTATTATCATCTCAACTGATCAAAACAGTAAGCGTATTCATATGAATCAATATTAATATAATTTGATATAATACATTTTTTAAATCTTCTCTGCCCTGAAGTTGCAATACCTTAGCTAAAAGCTGGCTTTTAATTGTATGCCTTCACCCTAACCTTAGGCTGAAATAAATACTACAATGGAACTCAAATAACAGTGCCTACATATATAATCTAGCGATATGAATGAAAACTCAAAGGTTTTTAACATTATTATTATGACATTATGATATGTGAAATATAATATTTAATATTTACGTTTTCCAGAGTGCAAGCTTAACACGCACAAATGAGTAATAACATTTCCAAGCATAAGTGTCATTGGCAGTATAGGTAGATGTGACCTGTATAGATGCAGTTGTTTTTCTCTATCAGGGCCAGACGTGATCAATGACCAAAGCCCGCTCACGGTGTTAGCATTGCTTTTAATAGGAAGTACACAGACTAATTACCTCCAAGCAAGGTTTCCTACAGGCACCCCGGCTCAAAAGCATCTATTCCTACAATGCATAATTTATAAGCAGACTTATAAGCAGAGGTCAAACAACAGTATTCTCAGACGTACATGCATTGTAAACAGGCTCGGAGGTAGACTACGACGAAATAAGAAAGCAAATCTTTGCGAATATCACGGGGGTTAATTAAAATAAATATTGCCTAATGACGGAATGGCTTCCTCCTTTTGTTGTTAACACATTCACACTGATTCCTCAATACATCATACCCACATTCACCTAAACGGCCCCAATTAGGATACTCTCTATGTAAAAATAAGGGGATTAGAAGCTCCACTCACTACTCCACAACGACACAGTGCTCTCTTAAAGCACAAACATTGATCTGACATTTCAACCTTATTTGGAATAAACCTACGGAGATTTACCCAAGGGAGTTACTAAGCAACATTATTTTGGGGGCTCTACTTCAAGACAGTCAATAAGAGTTTCTGTGTTTCTATTAATGTCATGGCAACGTCGATTAAGTTTGTGTTTGTCAGCAGTCATAGTGTGATTATATATATATATATATATATATATATATATATATATATATATATATATATATATATATATATGTATAATGTATATAGAGCATACTCCTCCAAAAACAAATGAGGTGTTGACATCAACACGCTCAGTTTTCACATTAAGGTGCACCTACTCGTCTGGTATTCTGGTGTTCCCCCTGTATGGATGCAGGGGTCAAATGCTGTCTAGACGCTTGCGTTAATCGTGTCCAGAGAATACATGAAGGTAGTGGGACATGTATTAGAGGCAGCACAAGCCTTGCCGGGTTGCAAGGCAGCTGTAACTGAAGGGGACCTGCATTGACTAATGGGAAAGCGATCAGGCTGGAATTGGCTCCTGTGCTGTACAACCCCGCGGATCAATAGGTCTGCGTCCAGGGCTCTCCCTGGGCCAGCGGGGGAGGCAGCGCACCGTGCATCATTCAGGTCCTCCGGAATAATCTAGAAGACCATCAGTCTCGCCCACACGGAGAGGAGGATTCTGCCTGGACTCCCATCTCAGCCTCCCGTAAAGCACAGACTGTAAAGACGATGGACGTGGCGTCTGTGAGTGTCACCCGTGGGTTTATGTACATCCTAAATAAGGGCGTAGATCTTCTTTTAGATCGTTTATGGAGCCCCGCCATCTTGTTGACATTTTGTGCCACAAGCAACAGAAACGATCGATATTTGGCCGGAGTGCGACGTTGAGGCTGGGACTTCACTGAACCCCTGGCACCCGTCTATTCGCAAAATTAATTTACATTAAATCCTTTTTTAATGAGATTCAATGTCAACAATGACGTTGCAAAATACATAATAGCATGATCAACCAGCAACAGATCCTAACCAAACGCAGAAAAAATAAAATTTGTATTAAACTGTACAAATCACAGTTCTTCCTTGACTTAAAATAGAGACGGGTAATTCTGCTAACACCTTCTGCATACCACCTTAAGGAAATTGGAGGAGCTCTACCCATGTCTCTTCCGCCTGGGGTTCTCAGAAGGACATGGCGGCCGGTGGCCCTCGATTTTTGTTTCCGAACGTTTTATTGGCCTGTCAGCCCACTTTCAGATCTGGAAATCCAAGTGACCTACTCATTACACTTTTGTGCATATGCTTCCACAGACATCTATTTCATCCGACCAACCTAAGTAAATATTTTGAAGGTACCCCAGTAAGTACGTGCACATTTCCACTGCGGTAGCAGTTGTAGTTTTGTCTTATGTTAAAGATTATATTTTTTTTTCCAAAACCCAATCAAATATCTATAGGTTATGAGTCTCCAAGCATGAGGACTTGTTTACATCAGCACTTTAATCTCCCTTCAAATCCCAATTTGAAAACGTTGAGAATGTGATGCAAAGACATATGCTTTCTCCCCCTGAACAGATGGAAACGGCTGTACCAGAAATGTAGACGACAGCTATCAAACGCACCTCTGGAGCTGGAGCAACATTCAATCTAGATGGACAAAAGATAGGGTGTCGTTTCCAGACTGAATGTCTCCTGGAAGCAGAGAGTAGCATTACCCAATGTAAACTTGCTTCGGTAACGAACACGGTCTCTACGTCACCACCCATTCTCAGAGATCGTTGACACCTTGGGTGTGCTACGAATCTCAAACCTGTGTGTGCGTGAGCATATCAGACCAGGATCTATTTTTCAGCAGTTGGGGGAGCGGAGTCCGTTAGTGTGAACAGGTTCGGTTTTACATCAAGATACAATCGAAATTCAAAAAACGGTTCTTTCTCTTGAGTAAACTGGGTCTATGAGGTGACCCCAAGCGGGATCCCCATCCGCAGTTTGGAGACCACTGGCTTGAAGACTGGTCTGAGCCCTGAAGGCTCTGCGTGGACATCACACTTCCTGGAGGGCAGGGAGATGAGATCTTCCAGCCCGGCTCTGCAAGCCCTCTAGGCCCCCTCCTGGCACCTTGTTACATATTGATGCCTTCATGGAGGTTTATTTTACATCCAATAGCAGAGAGAAGTGGACAAACAAGCAGGCAAACAGCATTGGTTTTCCCAAATGGCATTCCGAGGCAGCATTGTTAAAGTCGATTGGAAATCAAGCTGCTTTTAGTATCAATTGACGTCAACCAAGAAAGGTTTGAACAGCAGCTTAACACAGAGAACTTGATAGTTATTGTAATAAAGACCAGTAAATAATAAGTGAGTAAATAAACACAGCTAATACATTTGTATTAACTGGGAGAGTTAAAATAGAAAAATAGTCTGTAATGGCCTCATCTTTGGGTAAATCGTCTTCCACAGCCAGGCTACTGGAACCTGCGTATATGCGACCGGAATCTAACCCATACCACATGTGTTTGAGCAAGACACCATCTAAAGTCACTGCAGTGTTGCCGCGGCGATGCCAAGAACTGTGGAATGAGTGATGGAATGATGCATCAGCTGATTGTGTTAATGCAGGGAATAAAGGAGGAGGAACGCCTGACAGTGGGTCCACTCACAGAACCACAGCGCCCAAATTACGGACCACATCTTTAACTTCTGGGTAAATGATTTGCAGACACAGATCACGGATGCTGTGATAGGGCAAGGGTGTTTAAACGCATTAGCCCTGCACCCCCCCCCCCTCCCCCCCCCAAACGTGGATACAATTAAAGGAATGATGAGACAACAGTAATTCTGCATATCTCTAGTAACCCTAAGGTTACTAGAGATGTCTGGGCAAACTGAACTATTTATGTCATTGACTCTGCTGACCCTTTGGAAAAGAGAGGGCAAGAGTGCAGCAGACTGAGGCGATGCTAGATCACGCCTTATGAGCGTCATCACTCTGCCATCAATCATGGCCGTCATTGTCATCAGCACCAAAATCCTCGCCATCAGCGTCAACACCATCGTCATCATCATCATCATCATCATCCCTGTCACCACCATCAACGTTACAAGCACCATAATCACAATCATCACTACAATCATCATCACCACCACCACCGTCATCATCAGCATAACCATTATCACCACCGTCATCAACCCCACCACCACCATCATCACCATTATCCTCACCAGCATCATCACCAGCACCACCATCAGCACGAACACAATCGGCACCACCATCACCACCATCATCATTATCAGCATCACCATCATCATCATCATCACCACCATCACCACCACAATCATTGCCGCAATCGTCATGTCAATCACCTTCATCATCCTCATCACTACCATCCTCATCTCCATCCTCGCCATAATTAGAGAAGATGAGAATACAACAATAAGAGAATTGGTACAAGAACCAAAACAATGTTGTGATATTTCTTTGTATTGTATGTTATTATTGTTTCCACGAGTTCTGTAAGCCTCCACCTGATTACAGAGTCAAATCCACATCCCAGAGTCCCAGAGGGCTCTTCATCGTCTCCGCTCTATCTGACGACAAGGCTGAGGATGTGAACACAGACAGTGGACTTATGTTGGAGAGAGAGAGGGGAGGGAGAGAGACAGAGAGGGAAAGAGAGAGAGAGAGGGACAGAGCTAGAGAGAAGAACAGAGAGGGACCGAGGGAGAGGGAGTGAGAGGGAGGGGGGGGGGAGAGAACAAGGGAGGGATCGAGAGAGACAGGGAGAGGGAGGGAAAGAAGGAGGGAAAGGAGAAGAGAGTGAGAGACATAAGAGGTTTAGGAAGAAGTGTGACGGGGTACAAACAAATATCTCTTTAGGATTCCACGCAGCACTCTGCCGCAGTGTGTTTGGTTTCCAGGCAGCAGTGCATTATTAATGCACTCCTCAACGCCCACCCCAAGAGTACCGGGAGAGAGAGAAGGAGAGAGAGGGACAGAGAAGGAGACAGAGAGAGAGAGAGGGACATGGAGCAAGGGAAAGAGAGAGAGTGAGAGAGAGAGAGGGAGAGAGAGAGAGAGAGAGAGAGAGAGAGGGACATGGAGAGAGAGACAGAGAGAGAGAGAGGGACATGGAGAGAGAGAGAAAGGGACAGAGGGGGACATGTAAAGAGAGAGGGACAGAGAGAGACAGAGAGAGGGCGATAGACAGATAGAGAGAGAGGGACATGGAGAGAGGGACACGGAAAGAGAGAGAGGGACAGAGAGAGAGAGAGAGAAAGGGACAGAGAGGGAGACAGAGAGAGAGGGACATGGAGAGAGGGACAGAGGGAGAGGGACATTGAGAGAGAGGGACATGGAAAGAGAGAGGGACAGAGAGAGAGACAGAGAGAGGGAGAGGGATACAGATAGACAGATAGAGGGAGAGACAGAGGGAGCAAGGGGTGAAAGGTAGGCAGAGAGAGAGACTTGGGTGGGGACAGCGAGAGGGCAGGAGAAGAAGAATGAAGGGGTGAGATTGGGGGAATAGATAGGATGTTGTACGGGGGGGGATGTGAGGGGGAGCAGGAAGTGATTTCATGCGTTGTTGAACATTGGCTACATGCTTTAGCAGACGATGCCATGGAAGGAACAAGCAGCCATGGCGTTGACTTTAGTCAAGGTACATATGAGCAGTACGTATGCCTGGACGGGGAGAGGGCTGCATGTCTGTTTGATCGGGGAGTCCATGACTTCAGTGTAATTATTCTAGTAAGTAATGGGAGTGTTTGGCAAGGCTGACGCTGGCGTTGGACTCGTCTGATCAGATCTAATTTCATAAGAGCAGATAAATGTTTGAGCCACTGGAAGGAGTCCAAGAGATGGAGGGACAACAAACAGAAATGAACAACAACATGCTGTCGGTCGCACTCTCTGTCCGTCCCTCTGTCCGTCACACGCTGTCCCTCTGTCCATCTCTCTGTCCCTCGCTATCCACTTCCCTGTCTCTTTCTTCCTACCAAAGCAATGAGTAAACCATGAGTCAGGGGGACGGGGAGTGAGAGAATGACAGCGTCAGTGAGACAGAGAGTGAGTTCAGCATAAAGAGTGAGACAGGGAGAGACAGACGGAATGAGAGAGTGAGACTGACATGGTTAGAGAGAGGGAGAGGCAGATAGAGAGGCATCACTTTATTTAGCTTTTTGCAGTACTTTATTATTTTGTTATTTTTCCTTTGGTGAATTTATAAACCTCTTTGGCAATGTAAATGTTTATTTTCCATGCCAATAAAGCCCTTTTGAATTGAATTGAGGGGCAGGGAAATCCATGCAGCGAGAGAGGCAGATAGAGGGAGAGCGAGAGAGAGCGAGAGAGAGAGAAAGAGAGAGGCAGATAGAGGGAGAGCGAGAGAGAGCGAGAGAGAGAGCGAGAGAGAGAGAAAGAGAGAGGCAGATAGAGGGAGAGCGAGAGAGAGAGAGAGAGAGAGAGAGAGAGAGAGAGAGAGAGAGGGAGAGGGAAAGAGAGAGAGAGAGAGAGAGAGATAGAGAGAGACAGAGAGAGACAAAAATACAGAGAGAGAGAAATAGAGAGAAGTCACAAGAGCGATTGTATTTCAATTTCCCAGACCCCTAGGGAACCCACTGAGGTGTCTCAGAGAGCAGCAGGGAGTGTAGCTGATTCCAGCTCTACCACAGAGTCAGGAGTTAACTTGTGGAGGAGCCACCCCAGCCATGAGGTGCAGTTCTCCTCTCCTCCCCTCCCCTCTCACATCTCCTCCCGCATCAAGAGACAACTTCATTGGTCAATGCACGGCGATGAGCCATCCAGGGCGATGGAGTCTTGCTCTGACACTCTGTGCCCTCTCACGTCCTTCCTCGCTAAGGAATGAAAGAGTGGGCATGGCGGCTTCAAAGGTCAAGGGTCATGCGGGCACAGAGGGGACATTCTAAAATCTAGAAGAACCTCCCTCAATCTTCTCCCCTGAATGGATACGCCTAACCTTTTCCTTCCTCCCCCCCCCCGAGTCATTTTTCTCTCTGAAGCCTCCGCAATTTGTGTTTTCTTAAGGGGCCTACACACCGCCCAGACTCAAACCAACGGCCAACTGCATTCATCTGACCACCCCGTTGCCTCTCTTCTCACCCGTTCGGCAGAATAGTTGCGTTGAAAAACAAGTGAAGACCTGGTTGTGTTCTAGCAGCACACAACCAATCAGAGGCACTGATCCTCAGATGCAAACGCCCTCAGACTTTGCATGTTGAATCGGACAAGACCGAACTCGTCCGAGTCTCCCCAAACGTTTCAGATGGCCAACGGTTGGGCCAGTGTGTACCAGCCTTCACGCACACTTGCAGCACACAAAAAGGGATTGGAGTGAGAACTGCTCTTCACGCTCCGACACACGAAAACAAAGCAAGCTAATGTTGCGCTGCGTAGCGGGCAATGGTTGGGTGTATTTAATGGGCCTCTTGACCATTCGAGCTTCCATGATGGATTCCTCAGCTCACACTTGCGTCCCCACCCCTGGAAGGTATCTTTGGCATTTTACAGCCCTGTTCGAACAGTGTAGAAACGGCACTGCAATACCTCCGTCTCGCAGCCATGCATTTCTGTGAAAGGAAATAAAACGCTAGGAACACATGTTGACTTTTCTCACCTCTGGTCGATATCTTGGTTAAATGTGGCTATTATTCACGTTTCTACGTGTATTTGTATTGTGAATACGTGAATACCATTTGGGGCTCTTGTTTGTTTGTTGACACAATCTCTACCTACAATAATACAATATAATGAGGGCTTTCCAACCATTTATCGCTTAACATGCTATCAGTATGGTGCTTATTATGTTAAACTGTCTTGTGATATAAGTTTAGACAAGCATTAACCCTTAACCTGCCTGTCAATAACCAGAAGTAACCTAGCATCAAT
The DNA here is from genome assembly GCF_026213295.1 of Gadus chalcogrammus. Classification (NCBI taxonomy): domain Eukaryota; kingdom Metazoa; phylum Chordata; class Actinopteri; order Gadiformes; family Gadidae; genus Gadus; species Gadus chalcogrammus. The sequence goes on from NC_079420.1 coordinate 9,585,767, forward strand.
GTACCAATGGACTGAAGCACTTGTCTAGTTTTGTTATACATCGCCTCGGAAATGGAAACACTGTCAACTGCCAAACGGATGGCAATGTATAAAGTGAGTATCTTCATCCGTGTCATATTTTGGTTGATTCAACATCCATCTCAGCTCCGACATACATCAATATCTGCAGTCAGCAGAACGGCCCATTGCTTCAGGGGGAGATTAATTAAGTGGGTAACATGCTTCAGAAGAAGTCAACATGTATTAACAGGGACTAAAGGAGATATTTGTGGATAGACGTTTCTTTTACTCGATAATCTGTTCACCAAACGCTCCGTTAGTTCTGAAAAGTGGGGTCTCCATGGAGACAAATCAGAGTTTCATTTGCGGAAATATAACAAAAGGAATCCCGCATTGCCGCTGTCGGCGAAGCCTTCCTCAAATTACAGATTCTTGGAGGTGCGACATGTTTTTCTGCTGAGGTATGGGTTAGTTTGTCTTCTCTGCTGAATCAAGTCGTATTTAGCAACCTCTCCAAACGTTTATCCACGAGAAGTATTCTGGCCCACTTTACTGCAAACTTGGGAGTTCGGAAAATCTATGAGTTGACTGCTCGTTCGTTCTCTGATTGACAGGGCCTCACAATGCCCGTCTCCTCGGACCTGCTGCGGCTGCTGGATCTAATTGTACCCAGGCCGCCATTAATGCAGCATCTCCGCCTGTCTCTATGCGTAATTAGACGGAGGGGAAATCATCAAAACATCATTGGTAAAAGTATTCAGGCTGTTTCTTTCTTGTTTTTATCTTTCTTTCATCTTTCATCATTTCCAAAACTAAATCTTTGTTTCTTTCTGATTCGGTAACTTCAGAGCCAGTTTTAATGACCCCCATTATAATAATGTTTTAATAATTAGACTTGTCACCCTAATTACCCATGGTGACAGCCGCGATGAAGACAGCAATGATAAAGACATTGCTTTTAGGAGTTTGCCGTCGTAACTGTTATGTTTTGTTGGTTGTCGTTGTTTTGAAGATGCTTGTCACTATGGTATTCTCTATGAAAATCCAATTTCTTTCCCGTTTCCCCTCTTGGATGAAACTACGGTTGGAAATGTGAAAATATTATCAGTAAAATAGTGTTAGTAAAATATTATTATTATGAATACACAGCTCCCCTTCCTTCTGCTATGTAAATTATAGCAGTGACAGCAAAATCAAAAAAAAATTCAAGTTGAACTTATCAGTGAAGTCCCTAGATGCAAAGCTTTTGGGATGGTCAAAATGAAAGCCAGAGAGCCAGCCAGGAGAAACATTTGATTAAAAAGAGAAAATGCGAAGTAGGTTGAGAAAGACTGATAAGGAAAATGGGTCTAACATTTAAAGATTAATGAATTGTGGAATTAGGCTTGGCATTGAATTGCTAACCTTTTCGATGGACAATCAAACAAGTATGATTTGCATACCAGCGATAAAAAGAAGGTAAAAAAAGTCAGCTTTACAATTCATTCCAGGCAATCCACTGTCAAAACCCCTAAAACACTTACTGCTAATTTAAAACAGAGCAATTTAATTTGGTTCAATTATTATTTGAATTGTTGTTCGGGTTTCAAAGAAATAGAAAGCTCTTAGCAGTATTTAACATCCACACATTCAATAAAATGCAATATAAAATTACAGAATATATAATTTAGCTCCGAATTGGTTAAGGAAATACTGAGCAAAGATGGAATATGGTGAATTCAGGAACTATGACTCAGTTGGATAGCTGTGAGTCCAAGTGGAATGCTGAGGGTTTAAATTGAAAACACTTGAACACAAGACAACAAATAGAGAAAAGTAATGACTTCATGGAGAAAGAATATGCAAAACCTTAACATCTTTGGAACCGAATATTGGCTGTGAGGATTTAGATCTCTCAATAAAGTGTGAAATAGACAGAGGAGCAGTGGGAGTGTGCGTGTATGTGTGTAGGCGTGCTTATGTGTGCACAATTGTGTGTGTGCATGCCAGTGCATGTGGCTGTGTGTGTGCATATACAGTGTACGCACGTTGTGTGTGCTTGGGCCTGTGTGCGCCTCTGTGTGTGTGTGTGTGTGTGTGTGTGTGTGTGTGTGTGTGTGTGTGTGTGTGTGTGTGTGTGTGTGTGTGTGTGTGTGTGTGTGTGTGTGTGTGTGTGTGTGTGTGTGTGTGAGTGAGTGTGCATGTGTCTGTGTGTGTGTGGATGTGCCTGTGTGTGTTTGGTCAGGGCTCAGGGGAGAAGCTCTCGTCTTGATGTCGGTCTGATGTAGTCTGACGCGGCAGCATATGTGGAATAAGTGATAAATCAACTATTTTGGCGAATGGGCCTATAAAGTAAGACACTCTATTTCAAGCACAGTTAGTTCCCGTGCTGTTCCTCCCTCGGTCTCATGTGCCTGCTGTAATCCAAACGCCCGTCATCTAACCATGATCATTGCAGATCATTACAGAATGATTTATTTCACATCTATCTGTTAGGATCTAGCGAAGCATTTCATAAACTATGTTTTGGGAAATCCTGAATCCTTATGATGGTGGTCGGAACAGAGAGAAGCAGAGTAGAGTGAAATGCACTTTTCCCCCAGAATACACAAATCATACTCTAGACGTGAATCTGAAGTCTGATTTGTGAGAACATGAATTCAACACAAATCCACTGCATGAAAATGCAGGGATTTCTTTGTAGGGTGGGTGAGAGAAACGCAGTAAATACTGCAAAGAAAGGAGGCCAGACTAACACATCTCTGAGTTTACCGCTACTGCTTACCCCTACAACACACAATCTCCCACGAGGCTAGGAGGAAATAGTAACGATAAGGGCACTTTTAATTATTTCGGGGGCTGTTTCCCCCGTCGCGTCTCCACACCCTCATCCCGTTTCTCCTTTTCTCCTTCAAATGAGCCGATAACACTTCCCCCCATTGGCTATCTTGTGTTTACAGGGGAAGGGACATCGTAATGACTGCCTGTTTCCCTCGCTCGCTCCCATGCTCTCCTCCTCTGGGGCGGCATGTGGCTCAGGAGGTAGAGCGGGTTGGCTGGTACCCGGAAGGTTGTAAGTTTGATCCCCGGCCCCTCCTAGCTGATTGCCGAGGTGTCCCTGAGTGAGACATCTCACCTTGACTGCTCCCAACGAGCTGCCTGTCGCCCTGCATGGTTGACACTGCCGTTGATGTGTGAATGTGTGTTTGAATGGGTGAATGTGAGGCTATATTTCAAAGGGCATTGACCAGCCACTGGTGAGAAAAGCGCTGTATTAATGCACACACACGCATTTACCATTTACAATCCTGCCCCCTCGTCACTCTCCGTCCGTCCGTGTATTTCACACCTATCTCAAATGAAGAAGATGCTCTCTTTATTATCTCTTATAGGTGATTGGCCGTGGGCCGCAGATAACTAAACGAAGGTTGTCTTGATGAACCGGTTGTTGTTTGTAGATCAATCCGAAGGACGGTTTCTTGGCCTTTACCTTTTGGACCCGCTGCAAAAACGTAACCCCAAACCCTAGTCACAGTGAAGTTACATGCTTCGTTTCGTAACATTATTACATGTTGAGGTACATGCTGTTACACGTTGTTGTTACATTTACATTTACATTGAGGGCATTTAGCAGACGCTTTTATCTAAAGCAACTTACAACAAGTACATTTCTCAGAAGAAAGAGAAACAACAATATATCGCTGTACAGTAAGGATGTTAATAGAAACATGCACTTACAATCGCGAGGTGAACTCATTCCCCGTATACAACAAAGATAGCTAGGATAAGATGCAACACAATGCTAAGTACCATTTTTAATGGCAAGGACGTACAACATACAATAATTGCGTACATTAAGTACGCAATTAGGACGTACAAACCGCGCTTATGGACGTACAAACAGCGCTTATTATACAGTACTTACACAGTGTATATACACTGTAACAGGAGGTATAACCAAAATAAACCCATTAGTATAATAAATACAGTACAGCCCCCCTAATGGGGTCCAGGGTAACCACGGTGTGTAAACACAGACCCCCCTCTGTCAGTCTCGTCTAGAGGTCTGTGAAAAAGAAAATGCATAAAATGCAGGGTTTTAACAACAATGTGAAACAATGGGAAACAATGTTAACGTTTACTTCCCAGACTGTAGATGAGGCAGTCCCTGAGCGTGTGCGCAGTGACAGACGTTCCACCGTCGAGGTTCGACCTGCGACGCGGAGACGTGAAGAGACACGGAGGGTATGAGGCAGAATGTCTGAGCATTGTTGAAATAATCATTAGTACTGGTAATTGCCGGAGTTATCCCCAAACATAAGAAATATGGTAGCAAGCTGTCGCGAGGCCTTTTCATCCAACGTCGAAATCAACGGGAACAAAAAACGGTGTTGAGCCCGATATGATACTCTGCTGCACTCTCCGCTCTCCTCCAGAACACCGTAGAACCCCGAATCCAACGGAACCGCACCAAAGCCGCCGCTGTAATTGCCTCAAGCATCTTTGAGAAGTTAAAACATTGCATTGACTCTCCTTCCCTCCCATTTCTCCCTTTTCCCTCTCTCCCTCTCTCCCTCTCTGTCTAACTCTCTCTCTCAATCTGTCGTTCTCTCTCCCACGTATTATGAAATATCTTGTACACAATGCCGCCTTCCTAAGTACCCCCAACGGTAAATTAATTCCTAGATATTCAAAGGAAATGAAATGCGTAGACTCGTTGTATATGCAAGACCTTCAGTAGGTCTGTCGGCAGGAATTCATTTTAAATATGATATAATAATGATAGATGCCGAATGACAACATCATAGCCTTTGGTTGTTTTATGCAGAAAATACGCCTTTGAATCAATTTAATTAAACTATAACTGCATAGTGCATTTCATACAAACAACAATGGCTATACATAACGCATACAACAGAACAATAAATAACATAAAACATAATGTGTGCCATAAAATGCATCTCCAACGTCTTACTACCAAAGTAGGAACTAAATAGTCTGAAAAATATATAAATATGTTTAGGCGCTATATGTGTACAGTATCTGTGTGTGTGTGTCTGCATGTGTGTGTCTGCATGTGTGTGTGTGTGTGTGTGTGTGTGTGTGTGTGTGTGTGTGTGTGTGTGTGTGTGTTTCTGCATGTGTGGGTCTGCATGTGTGTGTTTGTCTTGTGTTCGTGTGTGCGTGCTTGAGACACCATTTGTATTTACTTCACCTGACCTTTATTTACGCAGGCTCGTCTCCCAGAGTCTAAGCAGTAAGTGCGGCGAGAACGACAGTGTTAAATAAATCATTTTTTGTACAAGCCATGGGCTTACAAGACGAGCTCCCCGGTCCTCACTACGGAGATAATCTGTGTTTGGTGACACGGCGCTGGGGTCCGCCCTGTCGTGTGTGTGTGAATGTGTACCTGCATGTGTGTGTGTGTGTGTGTGTGTGTGTGTGTGTGTGTGTGTGTGTGTGTGTGTGTGTGTGTGTGTGTGTGTGTGTTTGTGTGTGTGTGTCGGTGTGTGTGTGTGTGTGTACCTGCATCCGTGTTTGTGTGTGTGTATGTGCATGTGTGGTGTACCTCTGCTTGACCACCAACAACGGATCAGGGCCTCACGCCGCTGGGGGTCCGGGGGTCCAGGTAACCTCGACAGCCAAGAGATGTGAGTCACCGTGGCGCTCCGTACATGTGGCCCCATTGCCCCCCCAGTGGCCCCCCCGGTCAGGAGTCACCTTTATCTTGCCGGCCCCAAAGGCCCCTCGCCCTGGCTCTGCCGGGGTCTTCCGCCCCAGAAGAGCAATCCGAGCCGGGGCTTGGGACCACGTGGTTGTCTCCCTGGTTCTAAGGGGTCTTCCGGGGTCTTCCGCCCCAGAAGAGCCATCTGAGTCAGGGCTTGGGAGGACCACATGGCCCTTGCCCTGGCTGGTCTTCCGCCCCAGCAGAGCCATCCGATTCAGGGCGATGGCCACATGGCCATTGCCCTGAATCTGCTGACTCTGCTGGGGGGGAAGACCCCGGCCGTTATGGTGGTTGTGCTTGGACTCGGCAGGACCGATGACAACGGGAGCAGAAGCTATTTCGCAAATAACGTTTTTTTTTTTCAGTATTACGTTTCATAATATGTTTCAGACATGGGTGGGTGTGGGGTGGGGGGGAGTGGGTTTGGAAGGAGGGGGGTGTATATATTTTTCTATTTTTCTCGACACACCCCCCATTACACCCACACACTCACGCGGAACGTCAGGGTGTTTTTATTTCATACACCCGTCGCTGTCGAGTCCATTCGTCAACCACCTGCCCCCCCCCCCCCCGACGCCTCCCGGTCAGAATCCTAATCAACCTCGGCCCCTGAGATCAATCGCTTGCAAAGGACAATTCAATAAACAAGTCATAATAGCACGCAAATTAAAACATAATCCATTTATCCATTACCCTAAATAAGGACATTTAATTTTCCCCTGTGATACCTGAGCAGCCCGGCCCATACGTAATGAGAAGCCCCCAGTTCCAAGGGCGCGGGGGACAAAGAGAGTGCCGACTGCTGCTCAGTAGAAGTCGGCATCGAGCCTTTTCTGGTGTCTCATTATAAACTCTGCGGCGTCGCGCTGACCCGTGACAGAAGACCTAGCATTAGGATGCTCGAACATCCCTCTCTCGTACGGGCCCGAGGTATATGTAGGGACAATCAGGGAATGTCGGTCAAAAGCTCTGCACGCTCGAAGACACACACACACACACGCACAAAGACACACATGCACGCGGTTCAACGACGCACACATGCGTGCAAAGACACACACACGTGTGCAAAGACACACACACGTGTGCAAAGACACACACACACGTGTGTGCAAAGACACACACACACACACACACGTGTGCAAAGACGCACACACATACACGCAAAGACACACATCCACGCAGAGACACACACACACACACACGCCTGTGTACCTTTTAAAGGCAAACTGAATGTCCTTTATAGCTCGTGGCTTCACTGGGAACATAATTGAGGAGAAGATTTATTTTTTTATCGTTTGTCCTTCAGGGAGAAAATTTGAGAAGAAGCCAGGCTGGGCCGAGAAATTGAACTGCCAGCTATACAACGCAAACGGTGCAATCCAGTGCGCTCCGCCAAGACATTTAAGCGATATTGTTTTAGATGGTTGTGAGCAAATAGATAGCAGCGGAGATGAAGCCTATCGACTGCTGACCGCTGTCACTATCACTCGTCCTCCTCAAGTAGAATCCATTTTATATCCACGCTGTTGAGGCTGGCTTTAGAAAAAAGACGCAAGTGAAAATATGCCATGACAAATGGATTGGTTTGATAGTAAATCTATATGACACGATTCTATAGAATTGGATGTTCTATATATTTATATAAGCAGAGCACACAGGAAACGGATGTCTGTCAGCATGTGTGGGCTATGAGACGTTAAGCAGTGTTTGCATTTTGTTTATGATGCTGCTTGTAGATGACTATAAAGCTGATGATGAAACGTCTACCCATCTACAGACAGAGAGCATGTAGTGATTTAGCGATTGACTATGCTTAACGGTCCGTTTCATTGAGGTGGTGAGTTGTAATTTTTTTGACGACGTGCATTCTAAATTTAAATTTAAAGCAAAATCATCGCTGTCTGATAATGTAAAACCATTTTCCGAGGCAATGTGATTCTATAGGTCTAGGTATGGGTAAACGATTTGCCTTTGCATCGACAATTTTTATTTACATAGCCAAAGCACAAAAAGTTAGATAAGATCAAAAAAGAAAAGAGTAAAAATACTAACAATTTAAATTATGTATTCATCATAAATATTTATATACATATAATAATGATATTATACATAACATACATATGTAAATGTGAATACAGGGAAAGAATAAGGCTACAATCAGATGCTGGCCAGGATAAGGTAACCATCTTGGTAAAAATCACAGACGGTAAAAGACGTATACATATGTTGACCTTGTGATGTCTGTGGACAAAATTGAAATTCTGAATGATGAATATCATGCCATTGCACGGAATAATCTAAAGTGAACAGTGCTTCCAAAAAAAAACAATCCCAGAAAAACAAAAAGTCCAGCTGTGCCGTTCCAATCAGCGATGTGCAAATGTCCAGGAGGTAATGAGCGGTTTAACATTACTCTCGCTCTCACTGTCCCTCCCCCCCCCCCTCTCCCTCTCTCTCTCTCTCTCTCTCTCTCTCTCTCTCTCTCTCATCTCTCTCTCTCTCTCTCTCTCTCTCTCTCTCTCTCTCTCTCTCTCTCTCTCTCTCTCTCTCTCTCTCTCTCTCTCTCTCTCTCTCTCTCTCTCTTTCTCTCTCTCTCTATGAGCAAGGGGGAGACGATCATGCGATGGGGTTGTTTCCAAATGTGGAGTATCAATCTGCTCTGCATCAAAGCCTTTTGTACGAGAGCTAACACCTGTAGCCCCCCTCCTTCTCCGACTCCCAGCCAGGGGGGTCCCGGGGAGAGGGTTGAGCTGCCTATTAGATCTGTACACTAGGGGCTTCCTGCACTATCACCACACTACCACACACACACACTACTGCGGGGGGCTTCCCGCACGATAACAGACTATAGGAGCACTTACACAAGGAGATTCCTTCAATACCCCCACCACACACACTACTGTAGCACTTATGCAAGGAGATTCCTGCACAACGCAACGCACAACCACACACACCCTCTGGTACTGGATCACTTACACTAGGAGATTCCTGCACAACGCAACGCACAACCACACACACCCTCTGGTACTGGATCACTTACACTAGGAGATTCCTGCACAACCCCAAACACATTACTGTAGCATTTACAGGGGCCTACACACACACATACAAACACCCCTCTACTGGATCTCTTACAGGAGCTTCCTGCACACGCCTCAGTGTGTGTTTCCATGACCCACATTTACCACATGTGGAAGTTGAAGAGTCTCCTTCCCCAGGCCATCAGAACGGTGAACACTGATCTAACCAGGGCCCCCCCTCCCCCTCCTTCCACCCACGGCCCCTCTTATGCACATACACACAAATCACACAACCCATGCAGAAACACACATACACATACACACAACTGCAGAGACACACACACATACACATACAGATATACGCATACATATAGCGACTACACATATTTATTCTTATTTTTTAAATAGTTGTATATATCTTTGTGCATTTTTGTTTTTCTCATTTATATCTACGGACAGTGTTTCTTCTTTTGTTATTGTAAATGCTGTGACCACAATCCTGTCAGCATTGCCACTTTCGTTTCACTGTACTTCCTGCATGTGTGTAATGGATAAAGAACAAAGTGATTGAATGTCGAACGGATGTTTTCCTACGCTTTCAACGTAATGCTTATGGCCATCGGCATCCATGTTCTGAAGTGGCACCTTTAACTCAACCAAGAGACTTAGCATCTCTTCCCCCACGAGCCTCCCCTCTCCCTCTCCAAAGCCACACAAACGCACATTTCTATTTCCTGCCTCTCAAAAGTCCCCCCCCCACCCCCCTGTTGAATCTCTGCGTCTTCATGGAGGAAACAAACAATCCAGATTGAACGAAAAACAAACTGGAATAATAATCAGCGTAGCACGGTGGGCCGCCCGCGCATCCCTGTATACCTCCCAGCGTGCCTCTTGTTTACCGGGGCTCGGCGAGGCCCCCGGTGTCGCGTGGCACGCCGTTCGGCCCTGCTCCCGTCGGCTGCGTCTCTTTGTTTTCGGGGGTGCCACCTCTCGCCCCGTAAACATGTCATGTTAGTCTAATCACGTCATTAGTCTCTCCACGATGGAGGGAATTCAAACACCGTCTCCGTTCGGTTGTGAGTGTACTGTGGTGTTGCCCGGGAGTCCATCAGTGCAGAGGGCGTGCAAATTCAAATAAACTGATAACAGAGCCACAAAGGAACACAATCGGAGTCCGGGTGTGATTGTGTAGGACTGATCCCGACTCCGTCCCTGGTGGGCCGGCACTGAACGGAGGGGGGGGGGGGAAAGGAGACCGGAGCGTCACATTAGGTCACAATGCTACCTCACATCCACCCATTCAAACACCAGCGGTGGGGTAAGCCACACAAGGGCGACAGCCAGCTCGTCAGGAGCAGTGAGGGCGAGGAGTCTTGCTCAGGGACACCTCGACACTCGGTTAGGAGGAGGCGGGGAGCAAACTAGCAACCTTCAGGTTAACAGCCAACCCGCTCTACCTCCTGAGGCCCATAGTCTAGGCACAGGCTTAGCCCTGGCTTTCATATTGGTTTAAAACATGGCTGCTAGCGTTTGGGGTGCAGTATGCAGCTAGGTTTGGAGGGCCCCTGATTCACAGGGCCAATGTCATTGCCGGGAATAAAACCACAGAGACAGCAGTGATTTCCCCCCCTTCCAATGACCACATCAGGCACGCCTTCAAGGTATCAGCCTGGGAATGAATGAAGCTCACTAAAAATCATGTCAGATGTGATTTTCATGGCGGGGGCTTAAAGATGAATACGGGCCGATATGAATCCACTCCCCGCGGATGAGGAGGGCCTGGAGGGGAATGAGCTCTATCAATCTCAGTGGATCTCCATTCTCTATTCACAAAGTCAAAGTACATCTTTTTTTAACAAATGAAGCAGCCGCTCATTCATGTTCCCACACTCCATCATGTTACCTCGCTAACGTGCCACAAATCTAGCACGCCGCGCATTCCTCTCCTCCGTGTAATGGATGTGTTTCTGGGGCTGTATGGGAAACACCAGCAGTGTTTCCAATGTGTGGAGCATAAAGAGATTTATTCTACAAACATTCAATGTCAAGGGGAAGGAAGTGTGTGTGTGTGTGTGTGTGCGTGCGTGCGTGCGTGCGTGCGTGCGTGCGTGCGTGCGTGCGTGCGTGCGTGCGTGCGTGCGTGTGTGCGTGCGTGCGTGCGTGTACGCCTGTGTGTGTGTGTGTACGCCTGTGTGTTTGTGTGTGTGTGCAGGGGAAGATTACAAACCACAAGTATTCCCAATACACATCAAAAAGACAAGGCTGAACCTTATTCTGAGCGAAATGGAAATAATTCATTGTTATCATTAGTAATCCTTAAGGTCTCGGAGCGATGGCATTGCATGGTCTAAGGCAGGGCTGCTAATCATAAATTCACAGGAATCTACTTAGAGGAGGAGGGCACAAAAATCAACAAGTGCTGCAATAGCTTTCCCTCCATTCTCATTAGACGGATAGATGGTAGATAGTATGTACTGTGCGAGGTGAGGGCAGAAACAGATTAGCTTCTCCTTCACAAACAACCACATATCTTTGACTTTTAATTAAAAGTGCCACCACAATTAGAAACGGTGCTTTAAAAGGAGAGGAGAAATAAAAAGGGTTCCGGCAGCGCCATAAAGCCAATCCAGCGGAGCTCCTGGAGAATAAAGCTCCTGGCTCTTCTCATTGTGCGCGTTTTCTCTTTTTTCATACAGGAAACTTAAGTCGGCTTATAGGTTTTCGTGGAAACATTGCAGTAGGAGCAATAGAGGCGCCAGGCAAGGGGAAAATAAGAACTCAGACCGCACTGAAGCCGTTACAAAGGACATCGGAGATTGAGGTCAAGAGAGGAGGCGGGAAAACCGTTCTGTCAGCTCAATAAATGGGAACAATTAATCAGCAGTTAATGTGAATCACACTTACCCATCTAAACAATCGCTAAGTTGTCCCGCTAAAGGTAATGAGTCTGGGTGCCTCGTGCCCTTGGAACTCCAGGGAAGAGGGAGAGCAACGCTCGCATAGTCGTGGTTCAAGGGGACAGGAAGAAGGACTGGGAGACTGGAAGAAGACTGTAAGAAAGGTTTATGGTTTGCCTGCTTCTGATATTCAAGCCATGGTTTACCAATTGCATTTCCATGAACTAAAGTTATTACAAAAACGTTTGTTGAGATACAAGAGAGCATATTTAGAAATGTGCCAAACCAAGTGTGCTATTCTGATCTACCAATGAGGCCGCAGAAAATATGAAATCAGCTTGCCTGTGATCAACATTTGTTCTGTGTGTTCGTAACCACGGAACGCACAGAAGTGGGAACCGGACGAGAATATTCCTGAAGTGGGAACAAAACAGGAATCTGATGCCGGTCATTCAGAGTTCCCCTGGGGTGGGTCGGTTTGGGGCAGTGGAAGAACCGCAGGTGAAGCCCATCTTAACAGATGCTTTGAGTACCTGAGCTTTGACTCAAAGCGTTGGAGCGTCCTGTGTATCGCGGACACGGGCCTCTCTCCCCTAGCTGGCTCTCCAGGAGCCGTCATTGCTATGCTGGTCCCGGCACCGGCGGTAAATAACGAGAATCCCATCTCCTGACCTTGCGTACCATGACCTCTCGGTGCGGTGAGTGGACCGCCGGAGGAGAACGGACATTATGTGTGTTCCTCCTTTTGTGATTTATTTTGTGACGTCTTGCATGCAATACTTATGTCTGCTATGTTTCGGCATTGTTTGTTTGTGCCCTCAAGTAGTTGCGTTGCTGTTTTTATTGGATTGATATTGATTTGAAATTCAATTAAAAAAATCTAAAAAAACACTGCAAAAGTGACACAATAGCACACTAATTAGGTGGAACAGGCTCCTTGCAGAATCGTTTCCGGACCAGCCTCTCTGCTGTCGTCTTCCAGAAGTAGAATGGTTGGATCCCAGATTATTCTATCCCCACCCCTCGGTTTTTCTTCAAGGGAAGCAGTATAAAAAGCCTTATTCCTCATATAATAACTAACCAGAAAGAGTAACAACATAATTTCTGTTTCAAGGGTTTAATCAGGATTCATTTTTTGTTTCAATCCCTGGCTTATTAGCGACTTATTGTGTTATGTTAACTTAAGTACCACTGCAATTGTCAATGGGGTCATTTAGCTCTATTGGCTGTAAATTGCTGTTTCCAACATTAAGGAGAGTGCCTATGTGATAATGCAGCATTTAGACGTCCGCAGCCCCCAAGAACACACTATGCTCTGGATATCTAGTCCTCGCACTTTCACATATTCATATAGATAAACCAAAATTCCATTCACTTGGCTCCGTGATCCGCCTCAACGATAACCCCATCGCCGTCCTCCACTATCGACGTTACTGCATCATTTCTTGGTCACAATAAATAATGCATTTCAGTCAAATGTGGTCTTATTTCGCCACCTGCATAATGAATACAGCGTCAATCTGGAGTGGACTCCATTCGAAACACAAGACTCCTACTCTCCCAGCATACAGATGTGAGGCTGGCGAAGGCTGAGAGCGGATGATGAAAACTAACGACACATGACCGTTGCATCGCATGATGAGAAAACGATAAGCCTCCGTATCCGTCACAACTTACATTGAATTCAAATAGAGGTCAATAAGGAGCGGGTAGGGGTTCTGTTCATCCGATAGACTGCTAACCTTGGGGTCCAAGCCCAATGCAGGAAGGCTGTCCTGTTCTAAGGTGACAGTGGGTCAGAGTAGGCCTGGGCAACGCCACAGTATTACGGTAAACCAGAGTATTTAGAAATCCCAAGGGCACGATTCAATACCGTGAAAAATACAAACACTGCTCTTTTGAATACACTTTTTTTCTGACATCTTATGATTTTTGTTGATATGTAGTTCGGCCAAATTTTGAAACTTGATCTATAATTAAATGGCACAAAATGAAGTATTTCCCGTTGCGTTGGGGTTGAGACTAAAATGGCTTTGTTCGCTCTGGATGAGTGACTGGCCCGTTGTAGGTGGAGTTCGCCCGCAATTGACAAGTTTTACAACACGCCCACCCGTAATCTCCCAACACATAAACTGAAAGTGACTTTTATAGCAGCATAGCGCTGCTGTGGTGGTGTATTAAAATAATTAAACATCTCAATAGCAGTTTATGTATTCTTTATTTGTTTGGTTAGAAAGACATTGACATTCATCATGTCTACTGAGTTAACATACTGTATATAAAACAGGTTAAAATGGCTTTCAATGTGTATACATTGTTGGACATTTTTTTATTTAAGTCAAGTATTTTAAGTATTTTAACCCAGCAAGATGTTTCTAATTAGGCAAATTGAATATTAAACAAAGCATTGTAAGATAGACGATGTCTTACACTCTACAATGACTTAATCCACATCTGCTTAGCTTTTTAATTATATTCATATTTTTTTTCTTCTAACACAAATACCGTCCTATACCGTATCCCTGGTGACGTGTCAGGAATGTGAGACGGTGTGAAGTAATAGATTCCTCCAAGGCCCAGTACAGCGATGGGACCTCCCATAATAACCAGTACAGTGCTATCGCTGAACTGTGACTCATCATCCACTCATATTTTCACCAAGAATTAAATTAATATCACCCATCATGTTTGCCTCCGCAGACAGACCCTTAACAGTCTCATGACTTGGACGCAGGTCTATAGAAAATAATAGGCCAAAAAAACATAGGCATCTCCACAATTTTAGAGCCGTTATTGTGAAACTACGTTTTCCACTGTGGACCATTAACCACATTTTGGTCTGAGACCAGGCTGCTTTTTGTATTGCATCGGGATGTTAACTTTTAACAGGTCTGTCGGGTGAGATCATTTACCAACTCGGGCGTTCTATAACGGGTGAGAGTTTAACAAAGCCGCCTTTCCAATCACTTATGACAGTCTTCCTAAATCATCGTTATGGTGCCTGTTAATAGAAGCCTAGCGGCACATGCTAATCAAAGGTAAAGGGGCCAGACGCGCCGCCCGATCGATTTACCCATGAATGATATACAGCAGGAAAAACCTACGGGAATGTGTTTTAATCTCCGTCATAAATCTGTGTTATGGCCGGGGTGTGATTCATGTGTAGCGGGCGTGACGACGTCATGTTACCGGACACGCCGACGGTAAACACACTGAAGGTTATCGCTCACACGTCCGCCCCGTGACAGGGACACCACCTCCGGGTCCTCCTGTCCGTTGCTCCGATCGGCTCCTCAAACAAAGAGACCGTAACCACGTTATATAACCATCTGTCCGTCCGTCCACCCCTCCGTCCACCTCTCTACCCTTCATTCATCCATCCATCCACTTCTCTACCTCTCTCTCTCTAGCTCTCTCTCTATCCATCCATCTCTCTACCCGTCCCTCTCTAGCTCTCTAACTACCATTCATCCATCCATCTCCCTCTCTAGCTCTTTCTCTACCCTTTATTCATCAATCTATTCACCTATCTACCATCTCTCTCTCTCTCTCACTGGCTCTATCTACCTTTAACTACCATCTCTTCATCCAGCCATCTCTCTCTATAGCTCTCTCTCTCTCTACCATCTCTGATCCATCCATTTCTCTCTCTTGCTCTCTCTCTCATATTTATCCATCCATCCATCCATCTATCTACCATCGTGTCTCACCACCGAGAGTGATACAATTAGGGCCTATCCAAGAGGAATAATTACCTTTTTGAAGGTTGACAATTTTTAATCCGTCAAATACACAGGGCTACGAGTGTGGGGAAATATCATTATTTGATTGTGATGGAAACGTTGATGTGAGGGAGGGAGAGCAAAGACCTCTTATCTCATCCTGTGTGTTGCCATCAACGGATGTCGACACAGAAGGCACATGCGTAACGGCCCCTGGGGTCTGCGTCGCCGGCCCCCTCGACATGGCGACGTTACGACCCAGCCTGTGTAATTTACACACTCTGTTTTCCTCATTAAAACCTCTGGTGGCGTTCTGCGCCCCCACCACCCCATCACCCCACCACCCTGCTCCTCCTGTCACGGCGTCCGCCGTTGAGTTTTCGATGCTGGCCTCCGACGTTGGGCCTTGTTGTGATGTTGGCTTCTCAAAGCCAGGGCCCAGTGGAGTGTGGCCCTCAGCCTCTGGGGCCCAATTAGACAGCAGCCTGACGGGACAAACAACTTTAATCCTCAAATTAACATTAGTGTCAAAACCAAAGTATTTGTCGGTGTGTTCAGATCGGGTCCTTTCGAGATGTGCCATAGAATTTGTTTGCATGCAAATTCAAACTAACTTCGACAAACTTGCAGCGCAGGTTTGAACGGATTCTTGGAATACGACCCAGTTAGCCACTGGTGCTGGCTTGGACCCCGACACAGGGTTTGAGAGACGCTGACCTAGACTCACCCCTGCAGGTTATAGCCTCATGTCTCCGACATATCAGGCTACTTAGCGTTCTGCGCCGCTGTTTTGCCAAATGTACCTTGTTAGCTGTCCGCAATACACACCCCCGTCCAACACTGTCAGATTAATGGGAAGATGGTGGAGAAAGACAGACGCAGTGTAGCCTCGTTGTTCGTCTTGAACACCAAATCCACTCTGACACTCAACACGACGTGTACCATCGCTTAAATATTCGTGTTTGACTATTAGTGTTACAAAACATCTGTCATCTTACAACCCATCGCTTTATTAGTAATATGGATGCCTGGTGTGTTGATTTAAAGGTACCGATGCAATTATTGTGTCTATACTTGGATTGATTAATTTAGCATCAACATGAGGAGACTCATTAATTCATAACTCATTAATTCATTAATTAAACAGGTCTCTACATCAAACACATTAGGAGGATGTATAGACAAGGCTTCTATAGAACATATCACAGAACATATAATTAATTCCTCGATTAAAACCGCCACCACTGCCGGATCTTTAATTTGCCTCTCATTGGCCACAAGGTTACCTTCGGAAAGGGAGCGAGGTGTTTGATTGGCTACGGGCGCCTCCTCCGGGCTCCAGGTGACAGAGTGACGGCGCATGACTGACAGCGGGGGCGAGGGGAGGGTGAGCCCGGGAGCTCCAGAGTGTGGCGGGAACAGCGAGAACATGCTCTGTCAGCACGCCATCACATTAACCCCCCCCATCCCATCATCTCCCTGCCTCTCTCCGGGGTTCCCCCTCCCTTACTTTTAATCTTTCCCTCCTTTTCCCTTTTTCCTGAACAGCTCGCTTCCGCCGCCATGACACCCGTCAGAGACGCCCGCATTGACACCCACACCACGGCTCTGAAGATAAGGGCAGGGAAATAAAAAGTAAACATTTTAAAATGCATAGTTGGTTGATCTTTAAATAAAGTTGCCGGGGCGCTCTTCGGCGCATCAATAATTGATCAGAGACACGCTCCGGGGGGCGTTGGGTTTGAGGATATGTTGATTTCACACTAATTTTCACCCCGTAAGGCGCAATCTGTGTTTACCCTCTGTGAAGGGAGCACCTGGTATACCGCCTGCATACAAATGCCGGGGTCAGTACTAGTGCGCAAGTGTCTCCCGCACGGCGCTAGGAAATGATGAAAGCGATGAAGGTAAATGGTAAACAGACTGCATTTATACAATGCTTCTCCAACCTGTGGCCACTCAAAGCACTTTACAATAATGCCTGACATTCACCCATTCATGCACATTCACACACCAACAGCGGTGTCAACCAGGTAAGGCTACAGCCAGCTCTTCGGCGGCAATCAGGGGGAGGTGTCTTGCTCAGGGACACCTCGACACTCACAGCTAGGAGGAGCCAAGGATCGGACTAGCAACCTTCCAGATACCAGCCAACCCGCTCTACCTCCTGAGCCACATGTCTCCCTTGATATAAGATATATTAGGCGTTGCACTGCTGTAGGCGGCCCTTACGAACAAACGCGAACCAGATAATAGATAAAAGTCAGCCCCCTGTTAGTGTTATTGAAGGACACGTCGGACATGGAGACGGAAAGTCGCGCTGCAGAGCCACCAGGGCCTGTTTGAGCCAGCAACACAAATCTAGAGCACAGTTAGCTGCTGGCGAAACAACGTAAATAACCTGCTATGTATTCTTCAGAGAGAGGGGAAAACTGATAAGGTTTCAGCTTAGCGAGGCTGACAGCAACTCACATTCCTCTGCATAAGTCGATGAATAAATACGACTGAAAGTAATTTTTTGTCTAAATATCTTTTACAGAAGTTGCAGGGGGAAAAAAGGGGCGGCCAAACAATTTGAGTGAGTGTTTGAGAAGTGTTTACCTCCTCCCCCGAATAAAAAACGAACACGGGATTATTTCCGTGCGAAAATAAATCAAAATGCTAATTTGTTTATTTAGCATTTTTGCTTGATCTCATCAGCAAAATAAATGACGGGTGTGGGGAGGCGGGGGGGGGGGGGTTGGGAAAGACATTGAATTCAGTGGCACCCTGATGTGAACGTAGCCGATTAATACTGACTTAACTCCGAGCAGATCACATCAAACAAACAGAGAGCTCGTGGCGCCGCCCTGGCCTCTACACGAGTGTTACTGCTGATTCTGGCGTCGCCCCCCCGTGCTGTAGAATCGTACCATCCCTCCGCTCGCCTTGGCCTCTCCCTCTTGCCTCTCCCCAGGCGTGAGTAAGGGATGCCGGGCTGCAATTTGTTTGCAGGACAGGATGATCAATGGTTCTCAATAACATTACAGCTTACATGGAATATGCATCTCTGCGGTGGGCAGTGGATAAATCTGTGATCACGTCTCCCCACCGACCCTAAGATTTAGGAGCCTGCTCAATGTCTCTGAGTTGCCATAAGTCTTATGCAGATTCATAAATGCGGGGGGGGGAATTTGCTCTGCATGTGCGCCTTAACTGTACCTAATAATAACTGAGGTAGTACATCTCCTGACTGACACGCCGCATCCAGGTAACCTTTCTAGAATATACCTGTGTGCTTGTATGCATGGGTGAGTGCATGGGTGAGTGCATGTGCGTGTTCATGTGTGCGTCTGCGTGTTTATTACGAACGGACCAAATGCAGACAGTGTGAATGGGCATGGCTTTAGTTTCCTTCTCCTAGCCATTCAAGCACAAGCAGAACCGTACATGTGAAGAGAAGGTCTTTTCGGGCGCAGAGGAAGACAGAACGCTGCCATGTAGACGGCTGAAAAGGAAGAAAGATAGTGACGTTTTCTCAAAGCTGACAATAATACCCTTAGAATAGCCTTCCTACAGAGACACAGAACAGGGCCTTTCTTCCTTCTATAAGTAGAACAATAAACTCTCTGTAGAAAAGGGGGCATGGCGGATGGTCTCTCTCCTCTCTCTCTTACTCACTCTCTCTCCCCCCTCTCTCCCCCCACTCTCTCTCTTTCTCTCTGTCTGTCACTCTCTCTCTCTCTCTGTCTCTCTCTCTCTCTCTCTCTCTCTCTCTTACTCTCTCCCCCCTCTCTCTCTCTCTCTCTGAAAAATCTCTGAAACTCTCTCTCTCTCTCTCTCTCTCTCTCTCTCTCTCTCTCTCTCTCTCTCTCTCTCTCTCTCTCTCTCTCTCTCTCTCGCACAAACGTGCCACAGGCATTGGTGGGGCCACTCAAAGTCATAATGGACATGGGACTCGCCGTCCAATCAGCGGGCAGCAAAGAGGTTCCCTTTGTTGCTGTGTTCCTGGCAGCTGATAAGAGACAGTGATTGTGGTCTATCTCTCAAGGATTCATGTCAGTCAGAGATATCAGTATCCAACCAAGTGGTGGTTGTGGCGGTGGTGGTTATGGCGGTTGTGATTGTGGTGGTGGAGCTGGTGGTGGAGATGGTGGTGGGGGTGGTTGTGGTGGTGGTAGTGGTGGTGGGGGTGGTGGTGGTTGTGGTGGTGGTGGTGGTTGTGGGGGTGGGGTGGTGGTGGTTGTGGGGGTGGGGTGGTGGTGGTGGTGGTGGTTGTGGTGGTGGGGCTGGGGGTGGTGGTCCTCTCCGCTTACTGCTTCATGTAGGAGAGCTTAAAAGACGCCTGTTCATTGATATGCTGGACAAGCAGTGTCGGGAACTGCGAGAGGACGAACACACACAGGGAAGAGAGACAGAAGGAGACAGAGAGAAAGAGAGAGAAGGAGAGAGAGAGAGAGAGAGAGAGAGAGAGAGAGAGAGGGAGAAGGAGGGAGAGAGAGTGAACGAAGGAGAGAGAGAGTCAGCGAGAGAGAGTGAGAGAGACAGAGTCAGCGAGAGAGAGTGAGAGAGACAGAGAGAGAGAGAGAGAGGGAGAGAAGAGAGAGAGAGAGAGGTATAAAGAGAGGGAGTGAGAGAGAGAGAGAGAGAGAGAGAGAGAGAGAGAGAGAGAGGGAGAGAGAGAGGGAGTGAGAGAGAGTGAGAGAGAGAGAGAAAGAGAGAGAGAGTGTGAGAGAGCGAGAGAGAGAGAGAGAGAGAGAGTGAGAGAGAGAGGGAGTGAGAGAGAGAGAGAAAGAGAGAGAGTGTGAGAGAGAGAGAGAGAGAGAGAGAGAGAGAGAGAGAGAGAGAGAGAGAGAGAGAGAGAGAGAGAGAGACGAGAGAAGAGGACAGAGAGAGGAAACAGCGAGAGAGAGAAATTGAGTTGGAGGCAAGAGAGGGATCGGGAGCAAGTGACACCAGATTTGAGATGCCAGGGGCGATAAAACCATCCCTTTTCAGACAGACGCCTGCAGTAGACTTGATTTGTCCCCATATATCACCCCGACCCCACTCCCCCGGCTCCTCCACCCCAGCCCACCCACCCACCCACCCACCCAATCTCTCTCTCTCTCTCTCTCTCTCTCTCTCTCTCTCTCTCTCCCTCCCACTCTCATTTTCCCCACGACTGAAACATGATGAGATGGAGCGGCGAGGAGAGGAGCTGCCGCACGTTTGACCAAACCGAATCAGCCGGACCAGAGGTCGGGGGGGAGCGCTCGTGGATCGGCTAGCCCCGCCCGCTCAGGGGAAATCCTATCAAACCTGCACCGCGGACCATGGCTTCTGGTCACGGTGTTCGGGCCTGGATTAAAAACGACTGCGTTTGATGGAAAAAACGTGAAACTGGGGGTGACCTGTCCATCCCGAAACAACAGATAGATTAACGTTGACAAAAAATCATTACGATAACGATGATTATATGATAATACTGATCATAATAATACTAACAAGGAAGGTGATGATGATACGAATAACGTTGATACAAATAATTAATATGACGACACTTACGATGATAATACTGATATGAATAATAGTAATAATGAAAGTGATGATGATACAAATTCCTGTGTCTTATATCTTTAACGTTAATGACATGTGGGATTGGTTTGCGTGGCTCGGTTACAGGGGAGTAAACAACCGTCAGATTAAAGGAGGCCGGTAACTCTCGGGTATTGAAGTAAGGGATAATCACCTCAAGGCAGGGCAATAAACAGTTTGATATGCCCGGCTCATGGACGGCTTACCGCCCGAGACGAAGTCGAGGGCTGTAACCTTCCGGTTTATTAACCTGCCTTCAGGTGCTTATCCCGTTTATTCTACTTCTTGCTTGCCAACATAATAAAACAATCAAATACTTTAATAATTATGCCTTTTCTTATTCATATTGCATGCTTATTAAATGTAATCTCTGTTTGAGTTCATCTCCCTCAAAAATTAGTCCCCTTTAATTACGATCGATCAAACATGTTTTGGACACCTCAAAGGGCATTATCCCGCTTATACTAAGGTCACTTGTCAAAAAATTAAGATCATTAATTTATATTTTCATTTGTTTTACAATCCAAATATAAAGATTTTCACATGCCATAATTTAGTTTCCCAGGAAATGCCTGAGGGTTTGACTAATAACTGGAACAATCATTACCCTCCCTTAAGGTTTTTAGGCAACGGAAATGTTGTTCACTCCTCCAGTAAATAGGACGGACCTTAGCTTCTATTTGGCAACGGCAGGTATTCTAGTCCGCTGAGCTATGAGCCAGAGAGCTAACGTTATGGATTGTACATATTTATAATTTGAAATTCGTCCCAGCCTTTATACCTCAGATACTCTAGGGTCTCTATAGCATATAACCACGTTGTCTGATTACAGTTTAATTCATTTTTCGCAATTCACCAGCTCTCGTTTTGAAGGCTGAAAAGACAATTTGACTGGGACTACTTGCAGGTGTCCATATATCAAGGATTAATGGACACCCTGCAGCCAATCAGAATCAAGTATTCCAAAAAATACAAGCGGCTTATTGATCCACTATTAGTATGACGCTGTGCTCAGTCAGCAGCAAGTAGAACCGACAAGTCAGCCTGCAACCTGCCGGGTTAATGCCCTCCTCCCAGCCAATCAGAATCAAGCAGAATTAAGTAGAATAACAGCTCATAAAACCCAGGAAACCGCTTGAAGATCCCCTACATCATACATCATCTATCATAACAAGGAAGAGAGGAAGTCTGGCCGGGGTCGAAGAAGTTCTTTGACGACAAACTTATTTTTATACCCAATGTGGTTTTGCTTTGATAACTGACAAATAGTGACAAAACTGTAGAAATAAAACAAAATAAATCATGCTGCTTTGACTTTCTGGCCAATCTTACACAACGTTTCAGACCCTTGTCATCTGCTGACATTTTGTCAAGTTCAAAAGAGAGAGGCGAGAGAGAGGGCGGGAGAGAAGGTGGCAGTGGGGGAGAGAGAGGGAGGGGAGTGGGGGAGGGAGTTATGGAGGGAGTGGGGGAGGGAGGCGAGTGCATGGGGGAGAGAGAGGGAGGGGAGTGGGGGAGAGAGAGGGAGGTGAATGGGGGAGAGAGAGGCGAGGGCATGGGAGAGAGAGAGGGAGGGGTGTGGGGGAGAGAAAGAGAGGGAGGAGGGGAGAGAGAGGGAGGCAGTGGGGAAGAGAGGGAGGGAGTGAATGGGGGAGAGAGGCGGGGGAGAGGCATCCCTTGATATGAGTATTATTAAATCTATCTATTAAAAATAGACCTTGGAGGGCAGGCAGACTTTCAGGAACGCACGACCTGTGATGTGATTGGTTCTTTGTGGTGGTGTGAACTGTGTGAGCTATGAAATGTTTACGCACTGTATCGTTGTTTTGTGCGATTTCACATCGCATCTAGAGATGTCCGATATTATCGGCCCACCGATATTATTGGCCCGATATTAGCATAAAAATGTAATATCTGTCAATATCGGTATCGGATTTTTTTTGAAAAAAATAAATTAAAAAAATAAAAATAAACATGGCACTTTTCCCTTAAATTAAGTTGAAGTATTTTTCTTATTTTGCACAGACAATGTTAACATTTGGAAAGCCTTGTTGCATTCAAGAATGCATCCAGTGGGGCATCACAATAACATTAAGCATGTTGTGTTAATTCCACAACAGGAGATATGTAATGTTACCTAAATTAGGTTTGAGGAAAAATAACCCAAATATCGACATCGGTATCGGCTAATATCGGAATCGAAAATTTAGAGTTGGACAATATCGCATATCGGATATCGGCAAA
This sequence comes from Gadus chalcogrammus, assembly GCF_026213295.1. Classification (NCBI taxonomy): domain Eukaryota; kingdom Metazoa; phylum Chordata; class Actinopteri; order Gadiformes; family Gadidae; genus Gadus; species Gadus chalcogrammus. Next base: position 9,608,913 of record NC_079420.1, read on the forward strand.
AAAGCCAATATCGGACATCCCTAATCGCATCGTGTTTTTGTTGTGCTGATGAGCTTGGTCTGAGCTTCGTTAAGCACTTTGTGTCAACTGCTATGGAAATGTTCCATATAAATCGATGATATTGTTTTATAACTTACTTACTTTGTGAAAGACAGACATGAATTGGAATGGTGAAGGGGAGGGGGGGGGTTTGTGGAGGGGGGGTACATCTGGGGGAGAACACGGTCCCATCGCTGGACGTGCGTTGTCATGGATTCTCACAGCCCGCTTATCACACGCCCACGATCTCTCGTCGTCAGCAGGGAGAAAGGTCATCAGCCAAGTAGAGCAAAAGAAAAAACGTTTTCCTGCATTTCATTAACTTCTAATTGCGAACCTTGATGAGTGTCACATCGTTTTTTAAAAGAAAGGCATGCCAAAATGTAATTGGCTTTAACACATATTAATAGACCAAATATACTTCAGAACTTAACCATCAAGATAATTCATGACAAACTGCGATTACTTATCATTATAGAAGATAAAATAAAGAAGAATTTGTTTAGCTTTTTATTTGAGTTCTTGTCTTTTTGTATATTTTTATCTTGCGATGAATTTCTATTCGGGCCTTGAAGACAATTCATTAAAAAGTGACATGGAGAGAAAAACGAGGAAGTCACTTCTAAAGGGTACCTACTCACTTATTTACATTTCCTTATAATGTGGGGTGATATTTCACTGTGACCACTGTACAGTTTAAACCGCTGCGTAACTCATCCTCCCCACTCCCTGGACCCATAAAATGTGTGTGTGCGTGGGATATATGTGTGTGTGTGTGTGTGTGTGTGTGGGATATATGTGTTTGTCTATATGTGTGTGTGTGCGTGCGTGTGTGTTGGGGATACATGTGTATCTGTGCATGTGTGCGTGTGTGTGCTTGGGAATTATGTGTGCGTGTGTGTGCTTGGGAATTATGTGTGCGTGTGTGTGTGTGTGTGTGTGTGTGTGTGTGTGTGTGTGTGTGTGTGTGTGTGTGTGTGTGTGTGTGTGTGTGTGTGTGTGTGTGGATATGTGCGTGTGTGTCTGCATTTTGGAATCAGCCAGATAAGCATCTTCGTCTTTAAATTTAGCACATACGGTCAGGGCCGATTTTTAAAGGCATGACCGGCCGCAGATAACAAATAACAAGCTACTGTTTATAATGTAGTGTTATGTTAACACTGTGCCATGACACGAGGGGTGGGTTAGTGTAACAGAGAACAGGATGTTCCATTTACAGCCCAAATCCAGAGTTTGATGCTTAACGTCTGCAGACTCCCTGGCATCACTGGGCAGGCTGTCCGAGCCCTCCCCGCTCCCTGAAAAACCGAAACAGAATTCTATGGAAGTCACTTTGGATAAAAGCATCGGCTGAATTATTAAATAATACATTTCTCAGAAATGTGCATTCTGTCATAATAACGGTATTATAAAGAAAAATATTCACCCGAGCTGAAGTCTGAAGTTGTATTCATCGATATTTGGCCCGTGTAGAAATAAAAGAATACCAAATCTAAACGTCCGTGTCCCAGCCCCAGTTCCTCCAGTAGATATCCATCATTGCCCCGAAACAATTCCAGACCCAAACCTCGTGCAGCACGACGGCGATCTCTCCCCCACAACCTTGAAGGCCTCCCCGTGACGTACGGGTGAGGCTCCGCATTAGTCGACAATTTATAGCGACCTCCAGATCTATCAATTATAGTAACTATCATTTCTCCCCGAGGATCCGTCTGCTGGCTCGTAGCGAAACAACAATGTGTGGCGTCGTCTCGATGCTTGACAAGCATTCCCCCCCCCCCCCAATCCCCCCCCACCCACACCATTTTGAGCGTCCGGTATTTGTCATCCATTGTCTGGGCGGCTCACATGGCTGAACATGCAAGGCCGAGAGAGAGGGAAACACAACAGGCTGCAGTGTTGTGCGAGCACCCGTTTTATCTCTCCCCTCCTTCCACTCCCGTCCCCTAACCCGGACGGAATGGTGGTTATGAATCTTCATTGTGGCCACTGGCGTGGAAACCGGGCTTTTTCTAAATGACTATTGATGATGATGCCACCTCGCTTGGGATGTGAATACAGCACCGGCAGTGATAGAACAGGGCAGGGAGATTGTATGTGCGTGGTGTGTGCGCACAGTTGTGTGTGATCCAGATGCTTCCGACACCAGCATTGGTGAAGTATTGGATACATGAGGGGGGACTCATAAATGTACAGACACACAAAAATACACACACACAAACACTTAAACAAAGAAACACAAGGAGAAAGAGACACAGTGGAAGAAAACATCCACTGAAAAAGAAATATGCTTGTTATTTGTTCCATATGCTTCAAATAAAAGCTAATGCTCAATTGCTATAAATAAATAGGACTTTCTCAGAGAAAATCAATCTATCGAGAAAAAAAATGTAATGTCTTCAAACCCTACCCAAGTAGAGAGGATTGGTTGCTGCTCCCCACCGGAGAGAAGGGCTGTTTTACCCTGGAGCCGGAAAACACACGCTCCACTTAGCCTTGTTCTCCCGTTCTGCAGGGAATGCGCTATTATTCCCTTAGCATCATCCATAGGTAAAGAAGGCCCATGAGGAACATCATAGATAAACTCTGTCTCCTATCACTCAGCTCGCTTTATTCTGTCCGTGAAAAATTAACAGTTGAGAATCTATAAATTATAGTCGAGGCAAATGTGTTTTGAAGTGAATAATTACATGTATGAAGTAAACAGTCTACATTGATCTTGGTTATTAGGTAAACTAATTGGCGAATCAGCATCTCCTCTTCACCTCATGGCCTCACTGTGAATGCCATTTCACTCTCTCGCCCAGGGCTCAGTAATAGTCTCTGATGTTGCCATTCGGGATATTTCCAAAGGTAAGTGCACATTGTTGAATTGCAATTCATTTGCCCTCCGGCCAAGTGAATTAGGCTTACCTTTTAGGCCGAATATATTGCTGGGTTCTCTTTGTTCGTTGACCTCGCGCTCGCTGAGTGATGGGTCATAATAAGTAATCTGTGACGGGCACTTATAAATCATGAGGCACTTTTATGAATTGTATTATTTTACCAAGGCACATGAAACATGAAGAAAAGAACCAGTCATTTTTTTCTTTCTCGTCAAGTCACACACACTTTTAGCGTACACTGAAATAAAGCAAGCCAAAAACGTGTGTTTTCTGGTGGTTAAAATTAAGTCACATTGTGTAGCATTTCAAATAGCTCTTTGCTTGAAATTAACTCGACATATCTTTAGTCAACGCTGGATGACAATGATTTAAATAATTTAATCTATAAAATCGCATCCTATAACTTGCATATTAATAAAAGAGTATGCCACCAGCCAGCCAAGCGACACTAGCTAGCGTCACACAGTTGCAAACCCAGCTAGAGTGGACAGAACATCTTATCTGAAAGTCTACCTGCTACTTAGTATATCTTACCCATTGCGTCTTATAGGGCTGAAAAAATGTTGTTTATGATGCATCATATATGTCACTAAAACACACAAGAAAAAAGGCCGATTTTTTTCTTGCAACGGCTAATCACACTCACACCTGGAGGCATAAAGTCAGTATTTTATATTCTATTAATAGTATTACCCAGCAGAACACACTTGATACGGTGATCCAGATGCTTCGGACTCCAGCCTTCCGAGTTGCTTGTGACATCTTTTCCGGTCTCGTAGCACTTATAGCATTCCCGTTCATCTTTGTGATTGTGTCGTGAAATTGGCTAGTCATTGTTTATTGTTAGCTACGTTAGCCTCTATAGCAAATCAGCTGGAAAACAAACAACACCACTTTACATTGTATTGCATGCACAGCAAGACCGTGCAATGCATAAATTGGTGACAAAAGCAATGTAAAGTAGCAATGTAATCAAGTGTGTAAGAGCATTTAAAAGTGACATTAAAATGACCAACGTGATACAAATACAAAGAAAATAAATCTCTTTACGGGTGCAGCCATTTTTGTTGAGAGCATCATCATTCCAATCGGTCTACTCTCAGAATCCCTCCGTGTGCCTCCGTGAAATGCCGAAAGAAAGCTGGGAGATTTCCCCACTTCCAACTCGGAAGGCTGGTGTCCGAGGCATCTGGATCCCACCATCAGACCCTATGAAGACTGTCCCAGTAAGACCCCCCTCTTCCTGGAGAGCCAGCCCCCTCCCCTCCGCCCCTCCCCCCCACAAGGCTGCGCCCACAAACCACTCCAGGGACCCCGGCCCTGATGCAGAGACTGAGTGCTCGGCTCAGGGGCCTAATTCAACAAGATCACCAGGAGCCCACATCCTAGAGGACCGTGGAACGTGTGGAGCGATGCACCCTCACAGTCCCTGTACTCCCACCCTTCACCCTACCTGGATGTTCTCTCTCTCTTTCTCCCCACCTCTCTCTCTCCCTCCCTTTCTCCCCTCCCATGTATCAGCATGAGGGAGGCGGGCGGTCGGTGGGGGGAGAGCGCCGTGGTGTCGGGGCCAGCTCGGCGAGGCCTTGACAGAACGGATGGGTCTCCATTACTGTAATGAGGCTGCGGCGGCGTCCACTGCGCTTCTCTCATTTACGCAATCTGAGGCGCTGGCGTCTCCTCGGGGGAAGGGCTCCCTCCTCTATAATAGCCTACTCAGTCTTCCTTCACCCCCCCCCCCCCCCCCTCCGCCTCTATTACAATTTCATATGTGTGCGCTTCGTGTGTATGCATCGTATGCGTGTGTGTGTGTGTGTGTGTGTGTGTGTGTGTGTGTGTGTGTGTGTGTGTGTGTGTGTGTGTGTGTGTGTAAGTGCATAAATGTGTGTTTTGTATGTGAGTGTCTTATGTGTGTGTGTGTGTGTGTGTGTGTGTGTGTGTGTGTGTGTGTGAGGGTGTAAATGTGTGTGTAGGTGTGTTTAGGAGAGTGTGTGAGTGTGTGTTTAAATGCGTGAATCTGTGTGTTTTGTATGCATGTGTCTTGTGTGTGTGCGTTTGTGTGTATGTGTGAAAGCGTTAATGTGTGTTTAAGTGTGTTTACGAGTGAGTATATGTGTGTGTGTGTGTGTGTGTGTGTGTGTGTGTGTGTGTGTGTGTGTGTGTGTGTGTGTGTGTGTGTGTGTGTGTGTGTGTGTGTGTGTGTGTGTGTGTGTGTGTGTGTGTGTGAGAGAGCGTAGATGTGCATATGAGCGTGTGGGGTGTATGCTTGTGTGCGAAAGTAAAGAGGATTGTGTTATAACGTGCGGTTCTGTTCCAGGGCCCTCTGGTACTGATCCAAGCCTTTGTCTTCAAACAGGGCGGGCTCGGCGTCTAGACGGTGTAACACCGCTGAGGTGACCCATCACTCCACTTTGGGAAGTGCTAATCTAGTAATGTGGACTTTTTGGACCTGGCTGTCTGTCTCTGAATGGCAGAAATATCCATCGCTGGCTTCCCTCTCTTGCGTGTAAAACACAGTGAGAGAAACAAAGTCTGTGAAACAAAGTGTGTATCCGTAGGTGTGATGACAGTGGGGGTGAGATGTTGGTGTTCTGAAGACTAACGCATACAGAGCGCACGGAGAATGTGTGTGTGTGTGTATGTGTGTGTTTGTGTGTCTAAGTCTGTAAATGTGTGTGTTTCGTATGTGTATGCCTTGTGTGTGTGTGTGTGTGTACGTTTGTGTGTGTGTGTGTGTGTGTGTGTGTGTGTGTGTGAGTGTGGTTAGGAGAGTGAGTGTGTGTGCAAGTGCGTAAATGGGTGTGTTCACCTCATGTATTTTACGCGACACAAACAGGAACTATCAAATCAAATTTCTTCGATTCTAGCTCCTGTAAAGAGCAAAGTGCAGGCATAGAGGGTGTAGCCTGGCAGTCTTTTTACTTCTGCTCCCTCCAAATTGGATCTAATTCGGTCCCGACACGCGTGTTTTGGGCTGAGAGCCCTTTAATGTCGGCCTCATCCCAGCAATCAACCACAGATCAAGACATGCCCTTTCCTTGGCTAATGAAAGTAATGGAACTAACCCCACTCCAGGCAACTATGGTATCCACTGAAAGATAAACCACCACACTCCACTCTTGATAATCACACGGGGTGAACAGCACCCATGGGACAGGGTTAGGGGCCCTGAAGCACGATCATAGACCGCAAACACACGTCTTCAAGGAGCATGTATATGGCTGTTCTCTCTCCTTGATGACTTGGGCAAATCTATGGTCGCTACCGACATGTACCGACATGTCCTCGTCAATATTTAATGTGCGGGTGATGTGGGCTGGCGGAATCCATCGTCAGACCATATTGATTTCCAGGACACAGACGATGTCATCGTCAATGTCAGGCTTTACGAGACAGCGAAGAGCCAATCATAATGGACATAAGGCGGTGTACGGGGGAGGGGGTGGAGTGGATATGACGGACACGGGCCACATTCAATTGTACAAACTGCTGCTTGGAGTCTGAGGTTTCTGCATATCTGGCGTCAATAATTCTCGACTTCACATTCAAGTCATCAAGTGAAAAAATTATGTTTCTTTATTTAAAAAATCAATGGGTGTATGGAGTCAAATGTAAAGTCATCCTTTTCAATAGATAGTGTTTTCTCTATGGAAATAAAAGACACTTTTGATTCCTATGTAGGCTACAGCATTTACTTTGTTGGAGAAGGAAAATACCTTTCCTCCGTACTGAACTGCCTGGTGAATATTCTTTGGCATTTCTACTCCCTCCGCTTTTTTGGGTCCTAACACTGAAATACTCCCAGTGTATTTCTGGATTACTCCCAGAGCTAACAAGATTGTCCCAAACAATAATGCCAGTATGAGGTCTGGACTGTTCTTTTCAGGTTCATCTGCTTAGAGCACACAGTTTATCTACCCAAGATCACGACATGCTGTTCGCATCCCTCTTTGTTTACTCACCAACACACTCACACAGCATGTCTTAAGTGTATTGGTATTGCGCTATCCTGCTTGTAAACACACATAATGAATCATGGGATTTTTTGTTACCCATACTTTGCCATTTTCAGGATTCTGTCGCTAATCTACCATAACTTTGCTTAAAGAAAACGTCCCTGATTAGTAATGCTGTGGCAGCTTCAAAATCATTACTACCAACACAATGACTGAGATGCAAAATGGAGGCAGGAATTACGAGGTAGAAGCCCCGTGGAAAGAATAAACGTAAATTCAAAGAGAACTATTGCTTGTTGCTTTCCCCAAAATGTTTGGATTACCATCCGGCAATGTAGAAGGTCATATACGTACACACTCACCTCATCCTGCGATTAAAAGAAAATCTGCTGAGTTATACGAACTAATTAAGGCATAGCCCAGAGAGGTGCTCTATTAAATACCTGACACTGTCAAACTGTTGTTGATGTGAAGGAAGAACTTGTTTTGAACATACTTCAAAACACCTATGACATGCAGTACAAGAGATAATATTGTACAAAACAAGTTTCAAATTCTGTCCATAATGGTAACTCATACTCTTCCTCAAAGAGACAGTTATTGTCAGATTTTGAAATATGAAATACAAATGTCGTTCATGAACAAAAAACGTTGATTGAGGAGAATGAGAATGAGAAGGAGGCAGACTCAGAATCATCTAGCCCAACAGAAGATCTGAAATGCCCCACATCTGGGCTTTTTCACCATCAGATATTTTTTCTTGCGTGAAATAAATAAAATAATGAATGGATTCGCATCAGAAACGGGCACGGAAATGTAGGTTGTTGTTATATTACTTCAATATCCGTGCAGAGTGAAAGTAGCATGCAACACACAGTAGAACCGTCGCACGTTTGGGAGCAGGCAGAGGGTTTGTTAAAGTGAAGTTTGTTAAGTTTAACATTTCTACATTTTGACAGCAATGCTATCGCAAGACTAATGCATTCTTAGACATCGAGTCTGCTGTAAGCATAGTGTAAGGGCTGCAAGCAGAGCGCAGGTCGATCACAATATCACCACAGACATCATGCCGGTCAACGTTTGTCACCGGGAGATGCACAAATTTAGACCCAATATCCCCCAGGCGTCCACGACCGAGCATGCCTCCATGCTCACTCGCTATCATCTGCCAAACCATATTGCCTCACTGCATCACTCCTCGCCATGGAGCCAGCGCAGAGTTGAGTTAGGTCTGAAACTAGTTGGCGGCTCAGTTTCAACTCTCCACCCTATCCTTTCCTTGAATGTCAACAACATGGTTCGTGGAGATTCATTATTTCTGAAACACTCCTAAGGCATGGTTGCATTACTGAAAGCTGCCATCGATGAAGGGTTATGCGAAGTGCCAAACTTTAAACCAAACATCTTTTCATCGAGCGGGATCATCGTTTTGTGTACGCTTGGTGAATGAGTTAGTTAGTGTGCCGGGAGCAAGGGAAGACAAGAAAATAATTTGCAAACAAGTTTCTTGAGTCGGAGTGAAAAATGCATGCGATGAGTGTTTGCTAGTCATTAACTCGATCAACTTGTGCATCAACGGTGATTCATCGGTGCTTCCTCACTTGAGTTTGTGTCAATGCTTGACAAAACTAACAAAGGAGAAAACTTTATGCAAATGTTAATTAAATCCAGTTTAAATAGGCCACCAAATCATGATCCAAGCACATTGGCGCACACACACACAAACGCACACCCCCCCCCCCCACACACACACACACACACACACAGACACAGACACAGACACAGACGCACACACACACACACACACACACACACACACACACACACTCATGGTCCCCAAATCCTAGAAGCAGCGGAAAGCCTTTGATACACCAGCATATAATTTGATCAGACATTCCCTGTCGTGAACTCAGACATTTCCCTGTGTTTCTCGACAGAAACACATGTTGGCTATTTGGTCCTATAAGGGAGGCGGTGGGTGGGGGGGGGGGGGGATCCCTGCACACAGATGACAGCTTGCCAACCCCCAGTATTTCATCTTGAAACCGCATGCATTTCCAAGCGTGCTTCATCTACCAATCAACTTAACACGAGCCTTGAGATGAATGGAATCCATTATCTTCCATCTCGGAGCGGAAGGTCAGCCAACAAAGTTTTCAACTTATTGTTCGGAGAAAAAAAATAAAGAAATAATAAAAGCCACACGCAGCAGTGGTGGGGAGACATTTCCCAGCTCACTAGGAGGCTGAGATTTCTCATTCGCTGTTGACAGGCCGCCGTGGCGAGCAGAGCTGGCTCACTCAGGGACGGCGCTCGGGCTGTACCTATCTCTCATCCCCGACCACCCACCCTCTCTCTCTCTCTCTCTCTCGCTCTCTCTCTCTCCTTGTTTCTTCCATCTCTGCATCTATCTGCCACTCTCTCTCTCTCTGCCTTGCTCTCTCTTTCTCTCCTTGTTTCTTTCCATCACTCTGCCTCTCAGTCTCCCTCTCTCTCTCTCCTTCGCCCCTTCCCTCTCTCTCCGTCTCTCTACCCCCTCCTCTCTCTCAGTCTCTCAGTCGCTCAGTCTCCCTCTCTCCCTCCCTCCCTCCCTCTCTCCCCTCCTCTCTCTCCCTCTTTCTCTCAGTCTCTCTCTCTCTGCCTCTCTCTCTATCTCTCCTTCCCACTCTCTCTCACACTCTCTCAATCTCTCTCTCTACCTCCTGTCAGCAAACACGCCCCCACACCCTGTCCCAGAGCCATAACAGTGGGCCAGGCAGCACAGCAGCTCTTCTCCCCCCCACCAGCCCAGTGTACTGGGAGGGGCGTCTCCCAGCAGTAGGTGATGAGAAATGTTTCTCCATGAGCTGTGATGCTTTGGCCCCAAAGTGTGGTTGCAGTGGTGAGGGAGCAATAGGTCGAGAAATCAACATCAAAAAACCACACATCAGCAAGACAACTATCCCAGAAAAGTTTGTTGTTTTGGGGCCGTCTGCAGAAAAAATTAAAAGGCTTTCCAGGAATAGGAGGAAGCTGAAGTTTTAAAGGAACAGTTCACCTTTGTGTTATGTTGTGACATTCCCTGCGCAGGCAAATGTCTGCAGCTTTTGTGTTTTGGGCGCGCGTGACAAAACATACGCAAGTAAATGGGGATGAATATACTGGACTCGGAAAAGTGTTTACAAAAGATGATGAAACGTGTCTTGACAGCTCGTGGAATAATCTGCGAGTATCCCCGTTGCCAAAACAATTCCGCAGTGAGGTCCAAACATGAATATCTTTTCTCTTTCTTTAACGGTTTGGATCAGAGGCCCTGAGCTCCACTCTTATTGACAGACCGCTCTTTGCTGCCGTGCCGTTGGCCTCCGAACAACAGGTCAGACTGCGGCCGCGGTTTGGAAATATTTCATCCAAATGCACTCCACTTGGAAACTAATTGGAAGGCCTTCACCTCTACAACTACGGGACCGTCTACTGTCTAGCTCTGCTTTGCTGTGCTAGCTACCTCAGCTTTGCTTTGCTACGCTAGCTCTCGGTATTTCGCTCAGGGATGGAGGATTCAAGGTTACTTGGAGACGAGTCTGAGTCTGATTCCATTTAGGCTAATGGGTTTGTGGGAATCGATTCTAAATTGATTCATATTCCATTGATTTCTTAGTTGTACAACAAAATATCAGCGCTGTCAACAACTACCGCAGTCTGAAATTGATCATCCCAAAGGAATCAAACACATATAGGTTATAGATATGCGATTTAAATTACAAAATGAAAGTCACTAAGCAGAATATTTTTTTCGATTCCACCATTTGGAGTTGACTCCAGTTCCAATTATTCTCTGAATCGAATCTCGAAATTGACTTGATGGCATTAAGAATCGACTCTCTTCGCTTCGACTCTCCAGCCTCCAGTGTGTGACTATACTGCCGACAAATATGGTACAAAAAAACATGATACAAACAACGATGATACAAACAGGGTTAGGATCATCGATGAATGATGAAACCAGGCCAAGGTTTAACCTTAGGTACTTTATCAAGCATTGAAAGAGTGGAGTAAAAATAAATTAAAATAATAAATGAAAACGATTCTCTCCTTACCCATTTGACATTTCCGCGCCATGTCAGACTGTTAGCACGGGAACACCCATGAGGTAATTAACGGAGGACTCGGAGGGATTAATGGTTTGCTGAGCATTGTGCTCTCGACCTTGGACGCGTTGATTGATCTCTCTAAACTAATAAACAGGTTTACCATTTCGCTCAATGTCAAATAGCAAGGCATGAGAAGAAAAGTGATCTTGATATCGAATGTGGAGCTGCAAGATACCAATACAAAGTCCTTGGTCCGCTACTTTTAATATTTAATAAGTGTTCTGTTCGCCAGTCAGCAAACAATTTAATGAGAATGTGTTGATATGCTAATCAAAGATTCTCTTTATCATTAACAACAAACCACACACCACCATAGTCTTTGGATTAGTTTGAATGGAGCCTAATCGATGAGGAAATATCTTGATCTAAAAACTGCTTTTTTACATTCAAATCATCGTTACATTTAAAAAAACATCATGGCCAATGTGTACATTTATACGGCAGAATAATATAAAATCAGAAATTGTAGTGGACAGTCTCTCACCAAATAATGTCATTTTTATTGATCAAGGTGGCTGCGATGTAAACTTTTATTTTTGCTCTGGTCGTTTCTTCTTGGTTACTGCCTCCCTCTCCCCCATCTCAACTAGGGGTGTAACGGTACATGTATTTGTATTGAACCGTTTCGGTACGGGTTGCTCGGTTCGGTACGGAGGCGTACCGAACGAGTTTCCATGCGGACATATTAAGTAGAGGACCGCATGTGTGGAACATGCTGCGGCCGCACGCACAGTTGCGCACACTGTAGCTGTGTTCGAAACCGTTCCCTATTCACTCACTCACTATTCCCTATATAGTGTGCATGATATAGTGGACTATTTAGGGAACGAACAAACGAGAATTCGGACACTACGCTGAACATTTCTAAACGTCATTTGCGTCAGTAAATGCATCGGGTATTTCTGTGACGCAGACAGATGCAACCACATCATGTAAACAAACCAGGCACTCACGAGGAAAGCTGGATATATAAAAATCATTTTGAATGTTAAATATTCTATGTTAAATCCCAAATAAATTGTTGACATTTCTAAACGCAAGCCGGAGTATACATCATTAAATGTATTAGTTTTCGCGGTTATTCAGCTTCTTCTCTCCTCCGAAAAACACGACCGTATTGCATTGTGGTATACGGGAGTAACATGTAGGGTACAACGTATGTACACTCAAATTTTGGGTATTATTATCCTGCAAATAATGTGGATAAGCTGATTTTTCTGGCAAAAAAACAAAGATTGAGTGAAAGTCACCAGGGCTAAAGATGGGGGGGGGGGGGGGGGAGTAAAAATTAATCTGAGCAACAACTTGAAACTGTTTAATGTTGCAATTGTTCATTGTTGCACATTAGATAATACATTTAAAAAAAAAAGTCTAAGCCAATGTTATTTATTTTTATTTCTACATTTCAGAATCTTTATATTTTTTAGCAGAATTCTAGCTTTGTATTGTCTAATGTTCCCATTGTAAAAAGCACAAAAGTGTGTTATGAACAACTTGAAGCACATGTTATGAAGCACATTTATATTTAGCATTTTGATTTCTTACTGTACCGAAAATGAACCGAACTACGTACCGAACCGAGATCTTTGTCTACCGTTAAACCCCTAATCTCAACTGTCTGACGTCAATAAACGGGTCCAACCCTAAAGAGTAGTTTATTGTGTGATCATCCTCTAACAAACACCTTCTGTCCCATATGTTCAGAAGTTGAATGGACTGTGGCTTATGCCAACAGTAATGTGCAATACAATTTGCAGATACCAAACGCTGGAAACAAAAGCTATGCTGAGTTTGTATGTATGTCAGATTGCATGTTTGTGCGTGGTAACCAATTGGCTGCCAGAGACAAAGATAAGCGAAACGCAATAGAGATATGAAAAAATGCCATGACATTCTACGATTCGCTTCCGCCTTATCCAAAATAGCACATGCTGGCTTTAATTTATGAACGGGGACGTGATTACATTTAAATGTGTGTGAAAATCCAACGTTGTAGAATCACATTTGCGTTTTGTTTTCAGCTTTGGCATGGTGACTGTGGGTTGGAAAGAAGCGAAAAGCAATCCTTTTTGTTCATTGTATTTAATTTTGTTTCAGTTGTTGGATTGTGTTTCATTCTGGCAGCGCGTCCGTTCCGGGCTGAAGCCCATCTCTGGGGGGCTAAACTTGTTGACTTGGCTGCTCGCTCATGTTTGTCTTTGTAATAGCCATCATTCAAAGCCCATTGTCTTGCAGGATAAGCGTTTTTTTTCTTTTTTCGAACCAATGATGACTTATTAGGTGGGGAGAATTCAAATGTTTTTCACAGGTCACTTTACAATGTTATTTATTCGTTTTTATTAATTTTTTCTTTATTGAAATTTAACCATTAAAGTATATGCAGTAATCATGGCCCACTTGAAAACGAGAATGTCAGTTTGTCACTGTGTCTCATTCCTTGAATAAATAAAGGTTTGAATTGAATGATTGTTTTTGAAGGTTATTCACTCAGCTCTCATGTGCATTACGTCATTGTTTAAAACCTTAAAGCATATCAATCCAGATTTGACAGGCTTCGATGACGTATCGTCCTGGTAAACCATTGGTTCACGGGCCGTGAACCAATGGGGTGCAAGGCTTCGCTTCTATAGGTGACATCACGTGGTGTTAGAGCCAGGGACTCGATGAAGGCTGGCCCCGGCCGGCAAGAGGAGTCACACTAAATATTCATACTCTAATAGCATTTTCTGCATCCTGCATTGTGATGATGGATTCCCCTGTCTTTGCCCTCCTTGAAACCACGTTTCATACATATTTAATGGGGTCCTCTAAACAATTTTTACATTTTGTCTTCTTTGATAATGTACGCCATCAAACTCGCTCTCTCGGCGCGTCCCCTCCCGCCCCTCGCCACCCCTCTACCTCGCCAACGCATCCAATTTGTTCGCCTGCCAATGTTCTTGGGTTTGCGTTCGCTCAATGCATCACATCTTTGACTCTGCTGAAAATAGCGGGATGCAATTCAACAAAAATCCATAATGGCTTTGTAATAACATGTTCAGATAATTGCATCCATAGATAGTTATATACATAAACTTTGAGTTTTAAAAACCAGATAACAAATAAAAACAACAACAACAGGGAGCCATGAGTGTGTGTGTGTGGCCGTGTTGGGACTAAATGTGATAAATGAGCGACGTCCTCCTCTGGGTGATGACTCGACGCGTGCTGGCGGGTGGGATCCCGTTGAGGGACTCAGCAAATGAATGGAGCCGCGGATCCGCGCGGTGTAAATGAATCAACGGGAATGCGCATGCGTGTTTGCGCGTGACCGATTTCGCATGTACACAATGATCCGCTCCCTTGCGCGCTGCGCTATACAGCATACGCGTGGTGCTGCTGCGGTGGCCGGGCGGTAATGTGATTAAACAGCCGGGACAAAGGTTTACTTGCGGGACATTCCTACCATGCGGGAACGACGCGGTAGGTAGTCTGTCGGTGGAAATACTAATCACCCGCGTGAACACAAGAAGAGGAAAAGACGCACAGCGAGGATGCACGACACGAGGGCGAGGAAAGACGCACACCGAGGGCGAGGAAAGACGCACGCCACGAGGCCGCGTGACAGCGACAAGGAACGGTTCACGGTGACAAAGTGACATTCTCGTTCTCATGTAGGCCCTGATTACAGCATATACGTTAAAATACAACAGTTACATTTAAATAAATATAAGACGAATATAGCTTGATTCAACCCATCGTTTCAACTCGTGAAAAACATTGGCATTCTCCCCCACTCAATGGATCGATCCACAAAGAAAACAAACAAAGATAGACGAACAAACGACGAGTCCTCATGGCCGCGCCTCCTCGTTTGTGCGTCTTTCCTCGTTTGTTTTCTTTGCGGATCCATCCCCCCGCTGTATTTCGTTTTCCGGTCCGTTCTCGGCTCCTAGTCTTCCAAAAACAGAGAAGGGGCTCCGTGGGAGAGATGAGGTCTACTGTTTACGACTGTAACAAGACCACTGAAGGAAATAAAAGGCTAAGAGGGGAGTGTGGTTTATCTGTGATTTAACTCATCCCGGCTGATGTCGGCCTGATCTACCGGGACCGTATAACAGTCAACAGTAAAAACAACACACTGCTGCCTCCACCGTCGGCCCTTCGGATGGCATGGCAACCTTAATGCAGTAAAGTATAGGAGCGCACGGCGGAAGAAACAGACAAGTGGTTGTTGAGGGAACATGTTTATATATAGCCGGTGGCCCGGAGCCATCTTTGTTAAAGGGTGGGGATGAAAGCTTGCCATTGCATTGTGAGGATTATTATGATACGATTTTTTTTTTAAATCCTACACGATCGATAAAATAAAGGCTTGAAGAAGGAAAGAGATCAAAACTATTGATAATCTTACTACTATAATAGCAGGCCTGTCGCACCAGTTACTCAAAGTTACTCAATTGTGCATGTGCCAAGTGCGAACGCATATATACACCGCAAGCAAGCACATGCGCACAAACATACACGAAAACTCACACACATGCGCGCACACACACACACACACACACAGACACACACACACACACACACACACACAAGCCCGCGGGCACCGCACGTCAACACAAAGGCAGCGACACATACACGGAAGCGCACACACACACAGACATGCACAGGTAAGAAGTTTTGACGGCTCCGCCATCGGCACACGCGCAGGTAAGAGCACACACGCAAGCACGCACAAACAAACACGGAAACGCACACACATGCGCACACACACACAAGCACGCGCACACACTGCACGTCAACACAAAAGGCAGGGACACGTACGCTCGCGCGCGCGCGCATACACGCACAGGTAAAGACGTCTACGGCTCCGCCATCGGCACTCAGCCAGGTAAGCCGTTATGTTTTTAAACACATCGACAAACTCTGCCAGGTAACACGTTTCGTCTATAGACTGTAAAAATTGCGATAAAATAATTTCTCACCTCGTCGTTAATTTTCTCATATAAAAACTGTTGAATTCAAACATCGCACCGACCGGCATATAAACACAGAAGTCACATGATTCTTAAAGAGACAGTGTCCCTATAACACAGAACGAAAACATGTCAATAACACAGTATGGTGAATTATGTCTATAGAATCCACCACAAGACTACACTTTGTTGCTCGTATGTAATATTACTCTCCTCCTTGAGCCTCCTGAAATGTCTTGCGATATGGATATCCCCCCCTCCCCCCTGTGGACTGTTTTAGTTGTTTTATTTTTCTTATGTTTTGTGTGTGTGCCACTGTATGCTACTGCTGCCTGTCTTGGCCAGGACACTGGAAGATATGTTTAATCACAAAGATGATTATTATTTTTCAATTGACCAATAGTTTTTTTAAACGTCAATGCGCTTTTCAGCTCTGAATAACAGTAAAAGCTCTTTAAGAATTGATTTGCATGCATAGTATACTACACTTTCCATTGAACAATTACCCCTGTTACCATAAATTGACAAATTTTATAATGTAATCAAATGCTCACACACTAGCTGCTTTCAGACACACATGTAAGTGTAAGAATACATTTAAGTAACATATCCTGACATTTGTACCCTGAAAATCTCCTGAATGATACGTAATGATATGTAAATTAGCTTATATGTGAATGACTTTTCAAAACAAATGCTTTACAGAGCAAGATAATAAAACAGTACACGCGGACACGTTGTGCACCTTTCAAATGCCGGACTTGCACAGGATAGTTGCACCGTACAAATATAAATATAATTGCGAGGGTTAATATTTGTGCATGTCAGAACACACAGGCTACCTAACCTGAGATAAATAGCGCAAAGGAGCTGTGATGCTGTAGGTGGGAGGTCGTGGTGACAGACTGTAACAGCAGTGTTACATTATGTTAAGCTAGTGTTGGAAAGTCTCCGGCCGTACGCTTCTTAAAGCGTGGGTTTAGCAGTCTGTTGCTCTCAGTGCTTTTCAAGGCAATACAGTCTGCCGTACGCTCCTTCTTAGGCCGTGGGTGCGGCAGTCTGTTGCCCTTATACATCTACTTAAGGCCCTACAGTCTGCAGAAGACTCCTTCTTACCGTGTGGGTGTAGCATTCTGTTGCCCTAATATATCTGCTTAAGGCCCTACAATCTGCAGAAGGCTCCTTCTTAGACCTGGGGTGTAGCAGTCTGTTGTTCTAAAAGCAACTCAATGCCCCAGTCTCATGCAGGGGGGATGTGTTTGCAATGATGGACGTCAGCCAGGGCCATCTCTGGCCCACCTCCTCCGTAGAGACTGGCTAGCTCCTCTTGAACAGGTAATTTAGTCCTTCTCCGTCCCTCTCAGTGTTTCAGTGTCTCCCCAGCAGACCACTTGGTAGAGGATTGCAGACTCCACCACGGTTCCATAAAATGTTCTTAGTAGTTTCCTGCACACTCCAAAGCCTCTCCTCAGAAAACGAAGTCGACTTTGTGTTCCATTTTGTACAGGACACCCTGTTATCCATCCGGTCCAGTTTATTGTGGAGGTGAACTGGTATTTGCAGCTCCATCTCGATATCCCTGGATGTTCCCCGGTGTAGCCTGGGACATCTTCCTGCAGAAGTCAATCAATGTCTCCTCTGTCCTGCTGGCTTTTATATGCTAATCGAAGAGTCTCTTTATCATCAACAACAAACCACGCGCCACCTTAGACTTTGTATTAGTTTGAATGGAGCCTCATCGAGGAGGGAACATCTTGATCTAAAATCTGCTCTCTTAATCTGTAATTCATATCATAATTACATTCTATAAACATCATGGCAGATGTGTAAACGTATTGGCTGCTGGCGTTTTTCGTGAAGGCGGGAAGGGTTCCAATCCACATTCCCATGATGACCTTACGGTGTTGCAGTTGGTTCCCTCCTGCTACACATCCACTAATGGCTGTTTCACCTGAGAACCTTCGGAGGTGACCCTTGGTGAAAGTGACCACATCAGACACAGCCATGAGCCCTCACATAGTCTGGTCTGCTGGGGAGGTAGTCGATAGTCCACACAGCCCGGTGTGCCCCCCCCCCCTGCAACAAACAGTGACGGATGTGTTGTGTTTAATCAGTAGAAATGACAACCGAAACATCACCCTCACTGCTCTAACGTTCTCAAGGTGTGAGAGAAATCTGTCGGGTAGATGGATGGCTGTGTCGTCCACCCCACGCCCTGGCTGATAAGCAACTGGCAGGGGTCCAGCTCTGAGCTCACCAGGGGACAGGAGGTTGTTGGGAATGAACCCCTCCATGGTCAGAGAAGTGAAGACCACCGGCCTGATGGGTTTTTCCAAGTAACTGGAACGCCGATTGAGAAACAGCACCACCGCCTGAGACAGCCGCCTTAAATGGGATGATGATCCACTAAATCGATACAATAGATGATAGGGATCCCCTCCGACTCCGGATTTTGTGGCCTGGTTAGCCACAAAATTCACCTTGAAGAGGCTATGGTTTGCCATTCTCTTCAAAGAATGAATGAATCCAAACCCTTGCATATTAGCTTTGTGTCTAGGTTCTGTGTAACCCTGTCGTGGGTCACACGATAATGAGCGAGTCGCTGTACATTCGATTCTGCGTTCGGAAATAGTGTCCATATAGCAACGGTCTGTTATTCGGCAGTTTGATAGAAATAACCAATCGAACAAAAAGAACATTCAACAAAGCAGTGTGATAAATAAAAGTAATGCTTTGGATTTGTCATCGGCTATTGATATATTAGTTGATCAAATGTAAAAAAAAATTAGCCTTTGTTTCACACTTGCAAACACAAAAAAAGTGATTGGGGCTGAGTCAAGAGAATGATTAAACAGAACAGTAATAGTAGTTATTATAGTGGTTATTCAAGCAGGCTGGCTGCGTCTGACTCCAGGCTCCCCACAGACAGTGAGCCATCTCTGCTCACGGTGCATGCCAGCTGCAAGGCCCCACACCGCTCCATCCTACCTGCTTCATTAAATAAAGTTCATTGATTGTGGAAGTAACGTGACCCTGGTGTATTCTTGTTTTAGTGAGGATCATTTTTGTGCAATGAGATAACGTTTTATTGATCCAGAGAGGAGAAACTGGAGTTACTGCTGGGCGGCAAAAAGCAAGAGCAGGTAGAATCCGGGATGAAACATGGATTTTTATAATCACTATTAAAATATAGGATTGTTGACTGACGTTATTATTGTTATTAATGGGAAAATATACACAATTTATGAGTTCTAAAAGGACACTTACAAAAAATCGATAAATGCGCAAAAGAAAGATGCATGAAAAGAGGAAAGATCCATTATAATATAAAACCATTTTAGCTTCCTATTCATCAATAAATCACTCAACGAAAATTGTCAAAGGTAAAGATAAGCCAGTAAGGGAGCAGGGAAGCAGTAAAAATAATAATTTATAGTCGTTCCTGTAGTTCACGGTCAGTCCACATCACTTGCCTTTTTGTTTCGGAACACTACAGTGGAGCACAGTTCGCCCGCTCGGCTTTCTGAAGGAGGTTCAACATCTCAAAGCCGCTCACCAAACCGATGTACGAGGCGAGCGCATGCTAACATTCAAACGCAAGCAAGATTTCACGTCTGAACATTCCAGCGGCCGTAGCTTCGAGGTCATTCAACTCTTTGAATTAAGCTATTAAGTCGCCTTCGTTCCGAAGAGGAGACGCTGATGTGCTTGCCTGTTTGGTTTCGTCGGGTGAGAGTTCTGCTTCCGCACGATGAAGAGGCATGTCCTTTGTTTCAGCAGGGGACACCTTGACAGCACTGGGGTTCAAAGGGCATGAAAGCAAGTGGTTCCCTTGGGAACGGAGGGAAGAGAGTCCTGCGCCGTGGGTTCCCAGGATATCACTGGAGGAGGAGAGTCCGGTGGAGAGCAGGGAGTGGAGATGAAATGGAGATCTTTCAAAGGATCTTTGAAGATGCAAAGGCAGTGGTTCAGGAAGGTACGACCCCTCCTGCATACGTAATAAAACCGACACGGTAACCTTGAAGTTACGAGGTAATTACTTACGGCACTACATTGGTCGTCCATGTTGAGAATCTGTAAATATTTCCTGCGATCCATGTATTAAATCGTGATCTGCTGCGTGAATCCTCATCTGTACCGTCTGTCTGTGTCTCTGTTAAGTCGGACAGAAGGTCTCGTTTCCCAACCCAGTGACAATTGTGTCTCTGCTGCGGTGGGAACAAACGACAAAAACACTTGAGTCCCCCGACGAGAATAAAACATAAACATGCGTCTGGCGAGTTTCCAGGCGGCAACCGTGGGGACTTGGTTTAAAAAAACACTCAACAGAGCGGAGAGGTGTCACAAAGACAAAGCCGGGGGGGACAATGCATGACCCCCCCTGCCACCGTTCCCCACCCCCTCTCTGGCTCACCATGAAAACATAGAAGAGCAGCAAACACTCAGAGACAAGCACACGGTGGAGTGCAGTGGGCCGATTTGCCTCCGCTGGGTGGATCACGGCGAGCGCAGCTGATTGCCCCCAGCGCGGAGACGTGTGTGGAGTCATGGAAGTGAAAGTAAGGACCACCGAAAACAGTCCACTTTGGTGCAAGTGATTCTATTCCGTTTTACCCTCCTCTGCATCGTTACTCTTAAAGTGCAGAACACACGGCCGTCGTGCCTGTTCCATCCCCAGAGCTGAAGGCTGTCCTTCTGGCTGGTATTAAAGGCGGTGGTGGCTCAGGAGGTAGAGCGGCTTGACTTGTAACTGGAAGGTTGCTAGTTCGATCCCTGGCTCCTCCAAACTTGAGGTGAGGTGTCCCTGAGCAAGACACCTACCCCCAACAGCTCCTAACGAGCTGGCTGTCGCCGTTCTTGGTTGACTCCAACGTCGTTGTGTGAATGTTTCTATGAATGGGTGAATGTCAGGCAATAATTGTAAGGCGCTTTGCTAGGCCACGGGTTAGAAAAGCGCTGTATATGTGCAGGCAGCCCATGTACCATCTGTTATGACAGGGGTGAGGTATGTTTTACATTTGATATTTGCTGACTTAGTTGACTTGTATGTAAGCTGAAAATGTTGCTGATGAGTTAAAGATTGTGTACATGTTCTCAAATGTTTCACTTCACTGAAGATCTCAAACCATTGGATAGAGAAATGGCTCTAACCATCCAATACAGATGTCTTTGGTAACTCAATGTGTGATGGGACCGGCTACAATGTGCTAGAAACAGTATTTCAAGCTGCAATCACATTATAATTACTTAATTAAAAAAGACGATAATTTGTATGGCATTGGAGGCATGCCCCTTCAGTTCAGATTCCCTCAAATAATGTTTTCAGATTGCTTTAGTAATTAAAAAGTTATGCGTCTTTGGGAACCACTTTTCGGTTAAAATTCGTTAAATGCATTCTTTGACGTGTGTCGTAATAGCAATGGACGGAATGTAATATAGCACGATTATGTAATCGTTAAATAGCACATTTCCACTCCGTTTAATCCAACATTGGCTTCCTTACCGGAACACTGTGTCATTGAGCGCTAATTAGTGTTCGCTCAACTTAACGCATTAATATGCAGTGTGCTGTATTATCAGATCTATAGCCAGCCCGCTTTGTTTGTCTAGAACTGTGCAATGATCCTGGATCAGCAGGTGTATCTCCCGGTCTCCAGCTGCCTCTGGCATTTTAGCATCTATTGACGTTGACTTAACTCGGTTCTACTGACAAAGTCGAACTGCATTTTTCGTGTTTTGTCGCTAAGGTCTGGGTAATCAAATGCATTACATTACATTGACATTTAGGGCATTTAGCAGACGCTTTTATCCAAAGCGAGTATATATGTCAGAAGAATGTGATGCAACAATATATCGCCATCGGTAGAGTCAGGATATTCATAGAAACAATTGCCTAGCACTAACAACTGCTAGGTTAACCCATTCCCCGTATACAAACCTCTTAACCTCTTAGGTTAAGAGGTTCTGTACTCAAAGCTGAAGACCAGCCTCCCCTCAGAAGGTAAATCCAGCACTCAGAATTCTAGCCACAGAATCCAGCGGCTTGCATCGTGATAAGACACTTTCAGACCACACATGGGTTCATGATGGCACTGCCAGCTTACTTTGTAACTTCGCCATAAGGGACCTGCATCACCTGATGCTTCCGCTGAACCGTCTCTTCCTATGCCATCGCATTAAAGGGAGAGTGGTATTTTAAGATGTTCTTAAAATGCAGATTCTAAGTGTGTGAAATATAGATGAATGAAGTTGTACTGTGTTGTTATTATGTTATGTGATGATAATCCACCTTAGTTTTGTGTTTTGGCTGGATAAGCTTGTTATGAGTTTAATGGATCAATTGGATTAATGACTTGGTATAGCTCAGAGGTGGAGCTAACCCAATGGGTTTTTCTATTTAAGCCTGGACCGCTTCATTGGGGATGGTGAGGTGATGGTTTAATCACAGTAGACTCAGGTCTAGAGTCAGTCTATTTGTTAGTTTCCTTCGAGATTCTTGTCAATCCTGCATTTTTTTGTAAATAAAATCTGAATACAACTTCAACACATGGCTTGAACATCAATTGGATCTAAGACACATTGACCCTACTATAGTCCACATTTGGGTAGGCCTATATGATTTCTCAATAAAAAAAATCACAAAATCAATTCGGATAACCACATCAGAAAAATAATCAGACAAGCCCCGACAATGTAGGCCGTGTTTCGTCATACTATCCACGGCAACGCTAGCTACACAAATCCAATCACGTAGAGGGTGAATTATGCGTCATATGCGCTGTGTCACATGGCAGTAACATGGGCCAGATGTGGGCTCTGGCGTGCGGCTTGATAATACATAAACAGAATTGATAATGACAGTGATTAGCTAATGGCAGGGCCTCCACCGCACGCGTGTGTCTGCTGCCTGATAATGAAGTGTGGGTTCCATTAATAGCCCTTTCCAGAGGCCTAACTTCAGCAGATTCCTCCTCAGTAAAAGGTTTAGCCATCCCTCGCCGTTCCTGCGCTCCCTGCCTGCCGAAACGAGCTCCCCCAGCTAATTCGTTTACTTGTGGCTTTTGCACACAATAACAGTATAATTGCGGTTGTAATGAATGTAGAAATACGGCGAATTAGGAGGACAATAACATCAGGGAGACGTCCGTGCTTACCACTCCTGTTCCTTCAATGTGTGTTCCTACAAACACATACACACACACAAACGCCTCTCTCACACACACACACATAAATGTCTCACACACACACACACACACGCACACACACACACACACACACATCAGAGGGAGAGGGTTACCGTTCCTTAACTATTACCCCAGCCTACCACAGAGCTCTTGGTTGAGGAGAGAGCGAGAGCGAGAGGGAGAGAGAGAGTACCTCGCTACTCAACTTGGCTGTTAGTATTTGTCAAGGTCAAACAGCTCAGGTCACACATCAATACCAGCCTCGTGTTTTTTCGGAATTACGGGAAATGCATTAAATGTCTTTAACTGCCAATATATAATCCACAAGTGGCCGCTTTGTTCACAGTTGATAATAATGAATTAATTCAATTCATGATAGCTGATTTGGGCAGGTAATGGGGTGCTAGTTTGATGCTTAGCTTCTCCCTGCAAAACCGCGTTGAGAACACTTAACCACTTAGTGTTTTCTGGACAAGCTGTGATGGTTTCCTGACATGCTTGACTTCACCGTGTGGCGTATGCATACATGATTCGATTCTCTTCTCTTTTCTTCCAGGCATGTGAGGAATCCATTGCAAAGCACTTGTGGTAAAGTGGATTGCAGAAGTGTATTACAAATTACCAGTCCATTTGTCAATGAACATTTTGATAATTGTGCATTAATTAAGATTTGAATTTACTTTGGGGTTTTCTTTCTCAAATTAGCCTAAACGTCTTTTTTTTCTCTGCACTGTGATAACTTCAATCGGAGAGCACGTACAAAAACAACATTAAGATACGACAAGGGTACAATGCTGATCATTTGAGGACAAAAAATGATCATCACACCAAACCGATAATTATCTTTTACTATTCCTGCTGCGTGCCGTCGGCGTGTGACTCTGGGGGGATCCGTCTAGTGCTAGCCCCTACTGCAGCGTCTTCAAAACCAAGAACAGTGTTTGGATGTTTCCCCCATCCTCCGATCCCCTCTACAGGCCTCCTAACCTCATTAACAGCATGCATATCGCATGCGATAGCGCCACAGATGCGGCCACTTGACGGCATGTAGTTTTGCATGTGCTGTCCTGGCCACGAGCAGAACGCAGGGCAGGAGAAGCAAGCGTTTTCTGCAGGAGAATTCAAACCCTTAAAAATGGATCACAGTGTATTAAATGTGATGTTTTGGGTTTGGGTGTCCAGTGATAGATTAGCATATTTAAGAACTTTAAGCACCCGTGTTATATATTGATAAGATAATAGTCCTTTTATTGTTCTTATCTATCAAGTGATCCGCCTTGTTAAGTTTTGAACCCGGGAGAGGTTCTGGTAAGTGGTGGCGCTAGATAGAACACTTTGACCAACAGCATGAATGATTTAACTGGGGGCTCTTCAACGTGAAGCAAATTCACTACTACTAATTTCAATACACAGATTACATTATATTTTTCTGAAAAGCATTTCCCTTCCTCCTCCTTTTACTATAAAATTGGACCAATCGTGGAGCTGACGCAATACTACACTAATGTCTTTAGATTAATTGAACAGATTTAAAAGCAAACATATTCTTACATTTATTAGTAATGTTTTCTAGTTGACTGCTTTCGATTGAGCGGTCTTCTGGATGCACAAATCCACCCATGAGAACTCACAAGGCCACGTTTAGATGTGTTCAGCCCAGGCTGGTCCATCTGTTAGCACATTTAAGATCCATCGATGACGCCTCGTGTCCGTGTTATCAATAACACTGTGTCATCCTCAGCAAACACACGCGCTAACACGCACACAAACACACACACACGCACACACACACAAACACACAGACAGAGTCGCTTGTAAATACACACAAGGTGAAGCTCATAATCCTCCGATAGTGTTGAGGCCGATTGGGTGTCAGCGTGCCCCGCTCCAGCGTGTCGAGGTTGGAGCGCTGTAATGAGACACACATGTGATTAATGATTATTGGGCTCCTGTGGTTCTGGAAACAGAAAGAGGCTGCACAGGGCCGGCCCCCGGTTTCTGTTGCACGACGGAACGGAGCGGGGATTCAATCTGTGACAAAAAGGAATAGTATCCCTTTCTTTTTTTTTTACAACTTCAGGGATTTAGCTCTCAGTGTTTTTTTTTGCCAAAAGCGAGGAATGTTTCTGCACTCAACCTTGAAGAAAGTCTGTCACAAAACAACAACAAAAACCCCACAGGATCAACGCTTGGGGGGAGAAATATGCGTACTCAGATATTGTCCTCCTTGAAGACACAAAGGAGACAGCCCTGAATGAGTCTGTGCTTATTTATTTATTTATTCCCTCCCCCCTCCCATCTGCGACGGCGACAGTGTCGTTTCGCAGGGCGGGACGCGGGGTGACAGTGCCGTGCCAACGGCAGAGCATTAGTCAGCCGTCACTCAGGTGACAAGAGTCGTTAGGATCACGCACTGAAATTTGGCTGAGGCGTGCAATTGCATATACTTAATCAGCGTTATTGCCCGCGCTCGCCGCACGCACACGCAACACTCCGTAAGACGCAGCCACCGCCGCCGCTCAGAGGCCGAGACGCTGGGCGCCAGCGCGCTCCGACTCCCTGGCAGCATGGTGCGGAGCTGGCCCCTGGCCACCGCCAACGGACCCCGACTCCCTCTGGAAGGATTCTGAACCGTTCTGTCAGAGACTCCAACTGCTCCCAGAATGAGTGGTTTCAAACGGGCGACCCAAACACATGCCCGTAGCCAGCTATGAGGTCACGAGGTCCGGATCTCTGTCAATTCTGTAGCGATAAAAAAAAAAAATACAAAAATACATTTTGTATACAAAGTCATCGGTTGAGAACTTCTCCGATATGAGCAAATGCTTAATCAGTTGAGACTTGTTACTTTGGGTCTGCCGTGTGTGACATTTGTTGGTGCGTGTGCGAGCTGAGCCAGCCCCCCCCCCACAAAACCGAACCCCCGCAAGTGAAGCCCGATCTCACTGTTTTTCAAACCCTGGCTACGCACCTGGCCCAACAAACCGTATCTGGTTGCTGATTGGAACAGGGAAGAGGAAGTGACGTTGAGAAGCTAACAGGGCTCCTCTAAGGTAGAGGAAGTTCAACAGTGAGGGGGGGCATAGTGGAACTACAAGGATCTATTCTGACTAAGTGGATCATTAAAACTAATTGGCTTCTTAGCTGGCTGTAGCCATCTGGCAAATAGTGTCAGGTTTAACATTCTCCGCAGACGCTAAGCGATCCCTTAGCAAAGTCCACCGCCGTCATAGGCCGAGGAACCCACCGATGTCGGGGTTTATTACAGCTGCTTAATTAAATCTGCGCATTGATTCTTGGAGTAACATAACCCTGGTGCAAGCTTACCTTTGCGCGGATCGCCGTACCATCGACTTTAGTTCGGTCTTCGACCACCCGTAATAGAACGGGCAGCTGTCTGTCGCTGTACAGTAAGTAAGTGAGTCATTCATATTTATCTATAAATATAAACACAGGTACAGCTTGCTTCACAAGCTTAAAATCAATCCATCAATGGAAACACAGAGACAGCATGAGAACTACTGAGACAATGCACACAGCACAGCCCCCATAGAGCTGTCTCAGTGCTGATCTGCTGCCTAGGTGTCCACAGAGAACGCAGCATTCACAGGCAAAGTGAGCGCAGTCATCCGGGAACCATAGGCCGATACCCATCAGAGGACCTCAAAGATCCAGGTTCAAGTAGCCACTAGCATGAGTCCCCTGGCCCTGGCCCCGCCATGTCTGTCAGTCTGACAGCCACAGAGACAGGGTCTCTCTCTCCTAACACGGTTTGGACTGACAGACCGAATAAAATCCCACAGACGTAAGATGCGATAAAGACCTGCGAGGAATAACATGACACACTGCGACAAACTCACTTACGTGTGGCTTATAACAATCAGGCCCCAGTCCTGCACACAGGGTTCAGAGGTTAAAGAGAGGTCACTGCCAAAGGTCAAACGAAAAGGTCACAACACCGTGACCTCGTAAATAACCACTCATCACTTTCAATCGGGTTTCCTCGACCAAACGGAGAGTGGAGCACACTGGGGTCAGGGCCCGGTGACACGGACGTCAACCCCTCCCAGCCTCGGACAGACCTCTCCAGCTAACAACACATAATCACACCTACACATCCATCGCAGCACGCAGCGCCTACACCTACACATCCATCGCAGCACACCCACACCTACACATCCATCGTGTGTAGGTGCTTACATTACGTCATGGTTACATTACATTACGGCAGAACGTAATGTCACCGTCTTCCAACGGCATAACGTATAGAATCAGAAATATAGTTGCTGTTAACCATCCAAGGAATTTTATTGGCCATTCAACGAATCCCATCGTCAGTATTATCACTGCAGACCACCGCGACCACAGAGGCACCATCGCAGGCCCATGCGAACAACTCAACAATAGCCACATATGAACCTTGAATGGAATGGAATTCCACCCCGGGCCCTGGCCGCGAGCCGTACCTGTTTAGTGGGGGCGTACACGCAGTGAAGGAACTTTAATGGATAGATGCGCAGTGTAATCCAAGCATGCACGGAATCTAATGAGCTTTGGAATTCAGAGCAACCGAGCCGTTACTCCCCCTGCCCGCACACAGCTGCAACCCCTCCGCTC
>NC_079420.1:9639181-9716681 GCF_026213295.1 Gadus chalcogrammus
GCGACCCGCAAGGAGATGGAGAGACACAAACACACACACACACGCACATACACAGAGACACTCACACACAGAGATGCACACAGACACAAACACACAGACAATCATCTTATCAGCAGCCGGAGAAGACAAATAAAAACAAGCGTCTATAAATGATGGTATTGACATTCCATGACGTTTGCTAGCCTGCGTCAATAAAAAACTAAAACGAGGCAGGGCATTGCACAGAGAGCAGAGTAAAAGAAATAATAAAAATAAAGCAGAGACACAGAACTACCATGGGCAGAGAGATAGTGACCGAGAGAGAGACTGGGAGACACAGAGAGAGACTGAGAGCAGGAGATTGGGATCAGAATTCACTTGGACTCTGCATAGCCTCCCCCTTTAGCCCCCACCTCCCTTACTCTCCTAAAAACACCCCTCTTACACACATATTGCATGTTTCTGCTGGTACTAAACAATAGTACTTGCACCTTGTACCATCTAATTCTTAATATCTTGAATGGGTTAACCTAGCAATTGTTACTGCTTGGCACTTGGTTCTATGAACATCCTTCCTGTGCCGACAGCGATATAGTTTTATTTATATTTCTTCTTCTGACAAATGTACTTATTGTAAGTCGCTTTGGACAAAAGTGTCTGCTAAATGCCCTGAATGTAAATGTAAATAGGACAGAGAGAGGGACAGAGACAGAGGGTTTGAGAGAGAGAGAGAGAGAGAGAGAGAGAGAGAGAGAGAGAGAGAGAGAGAGAGAGAGAGAGAGAGAGAGAGAGAGAGAGAGAGAGAGAGAGAGAGAGCGAGAGAGAGAGAGAGAGAGAGAGAGAGAGAGAGAGAGAGAGAGAGAGCGGGTTTGAGAGAGGGTTTGAGAGAGAGAGAGAGAGAGAGAGAGAGAGAGAGAGAGAGAGAGAGAGAGAGAGAGAGAGAGAGAGAGAAAGAGAGAGACAGAGGGTTTGAGAGAGAGAGAAAGAGAGAGAGAGAGAGAGAAACAGAAAGAGAGACAGCGAGAGAGTGGGAGACGGAGAGAAAGCGATAGCGGGCAATAGAGCAAGAGAGAGAGACAGAGAGAGAGAGAGAGTGGCGGAACAGTTTAGCATTCTAGTTTCAAATGGCAACGTTTGAAATCATCAACATTAATCAGAAATCGGGGAAGGGCGAGGGAGCCGGGGCCCAGCACTGGCAGAGGCTGAGAGAACAGGCGTGAGGGCTGAGTAGTGATTGCTTGTGTACCCCGCGACACAGCAGACATGAATCACACGCATGTCTCTGCCACTTAACACACACACAGGGACAGAGGCAGCTGGAGAGGTGTATCAAAATAAATATGAGTGCGAGTGTTGTTTTGCATGTGTGTGAGTGTTTGTGTGTGTGCTTGTGCGAGCCTGTGTGTGGTCGTGTATGTGTGTGCGCAAGCTTGGGTGCCTGCGTGGGTGTGTGTGTGTGTGTGAGAGTGTGCTTTTGCATGTGTGTGATTGTTTGTGTGTTTGTGCGCTTGCGCGTGCCTTTGTTTTTGTCTGTGTGTTTACGCATGCGTACGTGTGTGTGTGTGTGTGTGTGTCTAAAGCAGACATTCTGTGTTAGAATGTTCTGCCAGATCTGAACCATGGCAGAATAAAGTCTGCAGTTGTCTTCCAGGTCAATAATTCATAAATCAGATAAAAAGTTTTCCACTGAACCATAACTATTGTATCACTGTAACGATTTTCAAGATATCTTACTACTATAATAGCAGGCCTGTTGCACCAGTTAATGAAGTTACTCAAGTGCGCATGTGCCAAGCGCGAACACATTTATATACACGCACACACGCACACGCGCACAAACCACACATACACAAGCACGAGCACACACCGCACGTTAACACAAAGGCAGCGACACATACACGGAAGCACACATACACATACACACATGCACAGGTAAGACAGTTCCTCCAGAAAAATGCGATTATGCGATTGCATAATTCAACGCATAATCAGCCAAAGTCTGCATATTCATGCAGGGGCAGCATTTGTTCAAATATGCCGCACTTTCACCGCATAAATTGCAGATTTCCGCCAAAATATGTGGGGCTTGCATGATTTCATAATCCCCGCACTTCCGTTGTAAAAGTTACATACAGTATATCTTAGCAGAAATTTGAACATTTTGAATTGAAAAAGTTGGGGGAACTTTCCCAAGTTCCCCCAATTTTTGCAAGTTCCCGCAATTTCATCCCATACAATTGCATAAATATGCTGCATATTTCATCGAATTTTTTAAGAAAACGTGCCGCATAATCAAGGATTTTTTGCCGCAACAATCACAAAAAAACGTCACATTTTTCTGGAGTGACTGGTATGACGTTTAACGGCTCCGCCATCGGCACATGCGCTGGTAAGAACACACACGCAAGCACGCACATGCGCACGAACATGCACGCAAAAATGCACACACTACTCGCACACACACACAAGCACGTGCACACACCGCATGCCAACACAAAGGCAGCGACACGTACACGGAAGCGCACACACATGTGCGCACACACACACACACACAGGTAAGACGTTTAAATGCTCCGCCAATGGCACACCCGCAGGTAAGAGCACACACGCACACACGCGCACACACCGCAGCAACACTCGCCCAGGTAAGACATTATGTTTTTAAACATAACGGCTCCGCCGTCGACAAACTCTCCAAGGTAAGATGTTCTGTCTATAGACTATATCAATTGCGATAAAATAAGGGAAGAGACAATTCTCACCTCGACAAGCCACGGCAGGTCGTTCATTTTGTCGTATAAAAACTGTTAAATTCAAACATCGCGCCGACCGGCATATCAACGCACAAGTGACGTGATCTTACAGAGACAGCATCCCTATAACACAACGAAAAGATGTCAATAACACAGTAGGCTATGGTGAATTATGTCTATAGAGTCAACCACAAGACACTTTACTCCCCTCCTTGAGCCTCCTGAAATGTCTTTACAATTTGTGTCTCAAATTTAATATTACCCTCCTCCTTGAGCCTCCCGAAATGTCTTGCGATATGGATATCCCCCTTCCCCCCTGCGGACTGATTAAGTTGTTTTAATTTTCTTATGTTTGTGTGTAGGCTATGCTATGTGTGACTGTAGGCTACTACTGCCTTTCTTGGCCAGGACACTTGAAGAGATCTTTTATCTCAATGATGATTATTATTTTAACTAACCAATAGTAGTTGCCTTGCATTTTAAAATGTCAATGCACTTATCAGCCCTGAACAGTAAAAGCTTTTTAAGTTGAAAACTCTATTTTTTTTTAATAGGAGTGCTATTATTGTTCACAGTGAGCTACACAATAACAGACACCATGGCTAAATGTGTCCTTCTAACATGTTCAGACCAACAAAGTAAACGCTAAACCGACTGCATTTAAACAGCGCGTTTTCTAACAAGGGGCCACTCAAAGTGCTTTACAACATTGCCTCACATTCAACCATTCATGCACATTTTCACACACCGACGGCGGAGTCAACCATCCAAGGCGCCAGCCAGCTCATCATGATCAGTCAGGGTGAGGTGTTTTGCTGAGCGACACCTTGAGGCTCCAACGCTTAGAGGAGCAAGCAACCTTCTCGTTACCAGCCAACCTGCTACACCTAGCTCCTGCCGCACAAGTGATTAGAGAGGTTAATACTCTTAGATTAATAGTGTAAAGGTAAGTTTAGTACTGTTTGATGAATAGGGTTAAGGCTATGTTAGTACTCTTATGTTAACAGGTTTAAGGCTAGGTTAGTAATCTTAGATTAATATGGTTAAGGAACACATCTTCAATGCTAACCCTCCTTTGCCATCATGTAAACAAATGCAACGCAGCCTTCAGGACTTGGTGAGTAAAACACCTGCTGGTGACACTGCCAGCCTGCCCAATCAGATTACAGCTCCCATTAGCACACGCCTCCGCACACGGCTGATGTATGCAAAGTTATGGGACATTAATTAATCACCTGCTCAGAAGTTATCGGCGATACGCCATGTGACGGCGGAACAGGGTATCGGTAATGGTTGAGACATGCACCTGCGAGAGGTTTCTAATCACAGATGAGTACACCCGGTGATAATCACGACCATGATGATGATCAATGCGGGGCGGTTACAATGGAGGGCCGACCCAGGAGTGTGTGAGCGGAGCTGAAGTGGGCCGGTCTTCCAAGCCAATCTTGGGGGTGTAAAATGTGCGTGCCGCATCACTTTCCATTGTTTGACTGGGACTTTCCCTCTGGTTTCTGTTGTAATTGACTTTCATGGCAGGAGTGATTTGTAATTAATGACGGTTTTGTTACTCATCTATATTCCTGAAGCCTGGCGAAACCGGTCGATACGGCTGCCTGTGGCCCTGTGCCACACTCTCTCCCTCGCTCTCTCCCTCTCTCTTTCTCTACCCTCCCTCACCCTCTCCCCCCTCGCTCACTCTCTCTTTCACTACCCTCCCCCTCACTCGCTCTCTCGCTCTCTTTCACCACTCCCCTTGCTCTCTCTCTTTCACTCCTCTCCCTTTACTCTCTCTCTCTTCACTCTACCATTCAGTCTGTCCCACTCTCTCTTTCATTCCTCATCCCCTCTCTCTCTCTCTCTTCCCATCCTGTCTCTCTCTCCCCCCCGTCTCTCCACCTTACTCTCCCACTGCGGTAGATATATTTTGACCCCTCCACTTTTCCTTGGCTGGACGGTGCGTAAACAATCAAAATGGACACACAAACACACACATACACACCCGCACACATGGCACTCAACAAAAGGAATTTCCCAAAACAGTGCGTCTCGCGACGGCTTGAGAGACGCCACCGAGAAAAACATGGAGGAGTCTGAACCAAAGTCAAGAACGTGCCACTGAGTCTCTGTCAGCCTGCACTGCACCCTTGATGTTGATCCCCTCCGACCACCCCCCCCCCCCTGCAGTGACACCGTAGTGACACAGTGCTGCACACAGCACCCCGCCAGTGCAGGCTCCCCTCCCCTGGACCCACCCCCCCAGCCCCCCCCCCGGCCGCAGCCCATGCAGGCTTTATTTAAATGGATGCCACAGTCAGGCTATCATTCCCCTTAGGGTCACCCCAGCTATAAGCTGTCTACACTCTGGGAGACGCCAGATTACAGAGGTAGGGAGGGAGGGAGAGGGACAGAGAGAGGGACAGGGAGAGAGAGAGAGAGAGAGAGAGAGAGAGAGAGAGAGAGAGAGAGAGAGAGAGAGAGAGAGAGAGGGAAATAGAGATTGAGGGGGAGAGAGAGGGACAGTGAGAGGGAGATAGGGAGTGAGTGAAAGAGAAGAGGGAGAGGGAGTGAGAGACAGAGAGAGAGAGAGAGAGAGGGACAGAGAGAGAGAAAGTGATACAGAGAGTGAAAATTAGAGACAGAGGGAGAGAGACAGACTGAGAGGGAGGGGGTGCGGGAGGGAGAGAGAGAAAGATATTTAAAGAGAGACAGAGAAGGAGAGAAAGAGAGGGCGGGAGAGACAGTTGAACAGAGAGAGAGAGAAGGAGGGACGGAGAGCGAGGGACGCGGCTATGATAATGCCGGTGAATATTATATAATTTTTTAAACAACGGTTTATTTGAGCATATTGCCCCAAGGGCAGGATTGATCCAACCAGTATGAAACCCCAGATTAAGAGGCAGCAAATCATCCAACAACAACAGTGTAGACACTACTGTAAGCAGTGAAGGAGAATGGAAGCGAAGGCTTGGGGAGGGGAGGGGGGGAGAGGCAGGAATGGTGTGGAGAAAAATGGTGGTTGACGATAATGACAGACACCAACCACATGTTTCCTTAAAGGTCAGCCGGCAGACGAATGGCAGCTCAGCCCGGTCTCTGCTCGTGTTCCACATCACGATATCCCCCCCCCCCCCCCCCCGTTCAGTCTCCCGCCTGCTCCCGTGTGAATGGGGGGCCCTTTGCTCGTTGTTAGTAAAGTTTGGCACCGTGACGAAAACATCCATCACGCCAGGAGTTGTTTCCTTTGTCCTGTTGCCCTGACGACGCTCAGTGTGGTACCCACGACTCCCCCACACACACACACACACACACACACAGATACACCAAGTGGGACAGTTCGGGTAAAGGAAGGAGGGACGAGACTGCAGAAGAAGGCTCTCATAACTCCAGCATCTAGAAGGTGGGGGGGGAGGAGGAGGAGGTGCTGAGTAGGTAGAAGAGGAGCTGGGGGGAGATCGAGGAGGAAGGGGAAGAGTTAGAAGGTCGAGGAGGAAGAGAAGGATGTGAGGGTGGTCGGGAGAAGGAAGAGGAGGAGGAGGGGATATGGAGAAGGTAGAGAATGGGGAGGTTGTAGGGGAAAGGTAGAGGAGGTGATATAGGGAGGAGAAGGAGGACAAAGTGGAGGATGTAGGGAGAACGTAGAGGAGGTGATACAGGGAGGAGGTGGAGTTTGTAGGGAGAAGGCTTGGGGAAGGGGAGGAGGTGCCTTGCTGAAAGAAACATGTCGGTGCCCTCATTTACTCCTGCAGTGTTATGCAAAACCCAGTATTTGAGAAAGTTTCTGGAATATTTCTCACAAAGACACTCCAAATGACTCAAGTTTGACAAGCAGCAAGGTATTGCGCGAGACAACGCTGATTGCGTCAAAGCGCTCATGACTTTAATGAAACCACGCTGTCACCAATGAGCCCCAGATGAACGCAGTAACATCAGCGGTGGTGTAACACAGCCCTGATCAGTCTTGAGCGACAAACAAATGCTTTACCCCTGCCATGTAGCCTCTCGCTCCCAACGTGGTGCACCGGGCCGCCACAGCAGTAGCAGCAGAGTCTGGGTGGACCGTCTCCCTGTCATGAGCAATGGCAACATCTCCACCATGCACCTGAACAACCCAGTATCACGCAATTTCGTGCTGGGCGCGTTCTCCGACAATTAACGTCGTTTTTGAGGAGGTCTGCTTACAAATCAGAAATGTTGACATATATAACTAGATAATAATCTATACAGATATATAACTAGAGGGTGCACTGTACTATCTGCGCTCACCCCTTCTGAAGCTTCTCTCTCTCTCTCGCTCTCTCTCTCTCTCTGTCCCTCCCTTTCTCTCTCTCTCTCTCTCTCTCTCGTTTCGTTTTGTGGAGCACGTAAATTGTCGGAGAACGCTCCCATTCAGAATGCATTGGTTTACATTTCGTTCTGTGTAGCACTAAAAAAGTCGGACAATCATAATCTGGGACACGATTCAATAGATTAATAACGTTTGTGCGCATGAGCACGAAATTGTGTGATACCGGGTTGTCCTGAAGAGGACAACCAGAGGGGGTGGCTATGCAGAATCTAGAGTCTATTATATCAAGAGAGAGAAAGAGAGAAACAACAGTACATCAAGGATGTTCATAAAAAAGTGCCGAGCAACAAGATTTGCTAGGTTAATATCTAACCAATTCCCCTTATACAACAAAGATAGCCATGATAATATAATAATAAGTGCATGCAAGTCTAAGAGGATACTAGCAGCACATACTACCATCCTGGTCAATAGTAAGAGCATTGTAAAAAGCATACAGCTGGTAGCAGTGTATATTGGTAAGTTATATTTGAGCGTTTGGACTGCTAGAGCCTTCAGGACTGGCAGGTTTCAGAAGAGGTGAGGAGGAGTAGGGGGCAGACAGCTGTTTATGGCGTCTCGCCCTCTTTTCCCTTCTCTGACATCTTAGGTATTACAAAATTGCTTTTAAACTGCTATTAACATACCCATCTCATCTCTCTCGCTCTCCCTCGCCAACTCTCACGCTCTCCGTCCCAGCAAATTTAGGCACACTGGAAACGTCGCAAAATAGAAAAAAGATAGTGGAAGAATAAGAACTAGCTTCCAGAAACAAAACCAAGGTTTGTCAAATCCTGTTGAGGAGAGAGCATGTCATTTCGTCATTCCTTGTGTATTGTGGCATTCCGTGGCTGTTTTCATTCCAAAAAGGCTGCAAGGTTTTTATAAGACAGAGGAGTATTCTGTTTCTGCCACACAAAGCTTTCACATGCTTTCACACGTTTTAGGTCCCATATACCACCAGGTGTGAGCGTGATTAGCCGTTACAAGCTGTTTAGAAAACTTGTCTCTTCTGACATCACGAGCGAGCGTGTCCACCTAGTGCTAGATGAGCAACGTTTGCTGCAGTCCACTGGGTAGGCAGGTAGACTGATCTATCGAGCACACGTCTAGGTGGACACGCCCACCTGTGATGTCACTCAAACAAAGGAAGAGGCCGATTTTAAAATCGGCATAATATGGAACCTTCAAGGGAGCATCAAACAGGAAAGACATTTTTTGAAGGTGTTTCCATCTCCCATTTAACGCTTCCCAAGCGTTAATTGAGGATGTTTTTTGAGTGTAGCCATTTCCATCGACGCTTCAAAGGGCGCATTAAAAATATTTTGATGGAAATACCATCAATGTGTCCGTCCGTCCGTCTGCTTGTCTGCCTGTCTGTCTGTCTCTCGCTCTGTCTCTCTCTCTCCCTGCCGGCTGTTCGCTTTGTCCTTTAATGCACTGGAAGGTCGTGAGATCTTTGCTAACGATCTCTTGGGTTGAGGTCTCACTGCAATGTCATTCGTTCTTCCTCGTTGTCCAATTCCTTTTTTGGGTTTTACTTTGCGTCGTTTACTCACAACCTACTCAACAAATGTGATTTGGTTGTGAACACAAAGAAGAAAAAAACAGTGCTTTGGCTGAACAAAGTCAACTCCGCTGATCCATACGGCGCCTGAGAGGCAGGAAGTCTCGAAGCCGGGGACTTTCTCCGAGTTCCAGGAGAAACTTGGAAGGAACTCTCAAAAAGAAAGCCCTTTTTTAGAAGCTCCGGGGGGGAAGGGGAGCCTCCCCACAGCCGTGGAGCCGCGTGGCGCCCTTCAAAGGCGGGTCTGTCAGACACCCGCCCAGCAGCTCATGACGGCTCGATCTCAGATGAGTCGGTGATCAAGTGATAAGCAAACCACAGCGCAGTGTTCACACTGGGCAACATGGGAGGCTGTTCACCGGTACCACAGCCTCACGCAGCTCAGTAGCAGGAGCACATGATCCCGGCACACAGACAGACAAGCAGACACCCATAACAGGCAGACAGACACACATACAAACAAATACACACAGACATACGCACAGACAAGCAGACAAACGTAGACAGACAAGCAGACACGCATGCACGTGGATGGACAGACGGATTGACGGACAGACATAGAACTATAGAGAAAGAAAGCTAGAGGGATAGAGAGAGAGAGAAATAAAGAGATAGACAGACAGACAGACAGACAGACAGACAGACAGACAGACAGACAGACAGACAGACAGACAGACAGACAGACAGTGTAATCATCTGTAAATCATTTTAATTGGAAGTGGCTCTAAGAACAAAGGCCACCATGATGAACCAACAGGAATTGTTTTCTCTTCTCATGAAGAGGTGTGTGTGTGTGTGTTTCTTTGTACGTCTGTGTGTCACACAGCTCGTTGTTCTCCTAGGATTTGATGTTAAATCTTTATTCAACAAAACAAATTGTTGGGGGTGCGCGGCGGAGAGAAACACAAATTGAGTTGCGTGCCCCGTTGTGCGCTCTTTGGAATGGAATTAATCCGTAATGTAACTATCTGGAGAGGAGAGACTGGGCCACACCGGGACAGCCTGACATCCACCTCCACTGATAACAGCAGTCGGACGGCTTGTTATTCGCCCGGCTTGTTATTCGCCCGTTTCCTTCCTGTCTTTGTTTCCTTTCATTCTTTCTTACTGCTTTCTTTCTTTGATGCCGTATGACTGAGAGCCGGTGGGAGGGAGCGAGTAAATATGAAACAAACCGAGTAATGGAGTCCTTAACGCTGGGAGGAAGGGAGGGAAGGAGTGTGTTTGTGCGCGTCTGTGTCTGTGTCTCTGTGTCTGTGTCTGTGTGTGTGTCTGTGTCTGTGTCTGTGTCTGTGTGTGTGTGTGTGTCTGTGTCTGTGTCTGTGTCTGTGTCTGTGCGTGTGCGTGTGTGTGTGTGTGTGTTAAAGGAGGGGCGATACAGGTAGAGGGGAGGCTGCAGCTCAGCTCAGGTCAAAACGCCCATTTTTTTGAATCGGCACCATCACCACTGGCACCACCGGTGGTGACAGCACTGTGACCACCAGCACCCACCAAACCATCCCTCTAGTTTTAATTATAAGTGCTTGTGAGGAACTTAGCTGCATGAAGAGGGAGGGGGTGGGGGGGGGGGGATAGCTGAGGGCTGATGTATGCAGAGGTGAACTATCTGCCACGCAGCTGTTAGCATGAGATTAATGACATGTTTGATTATTTTATTGGTTTATCTCCTTTTAATTATTTGTCGCATGCGCACACAAACACAAACACACAAACACACACACGTATACATATCTGCGATTACACAGTGGTTATTATACACTGATGCAACTACACACTAAAGTAATACACAGTAGCTGTGATGCACTAGTTGTTACTTCTCCGTGAACTAGTAGTGTAACTACTAGTAATTATTTGTTACTAGTGTGTAGTGTACCACCAATGTTACTACACATTGGTGGTACACAAAAGTAAGACTACACACTAATGTTGCTACGCACTAATGTTATTTTATACAGGTTTTACCTCATCATAGTTAAACACACTCAGTCTGGCTCCATCACAGTGGGTTCAGAACCGAGCCAGGGTTGGACTCAGATATCATTTGTTCTCGCTGTTGAATCACTAGAATGCTAATCACCAGGCATCAGGCAACCAAATTAATGGTGAGCTATGAGTAAGACAGTGTGTGTGTGTGTGTGTGTGTGTGTGTGTGTGTGTGTGTGTGTGTGTGTGTGTGTGTGTGTGTGTGTGTGTGTGTGTGTGTGTTTGAAAGAGTGTGTGTGTGTTTTGTGCTTTTGTGCATGTGTCTGTGGGTGCGTGAAGGTACGTGAATCTGTGCAGTGTAGGTACGTGTTTGTGTGTGTGTGTGTGTGTGTGTGTGTGTGCGATGTGCGTTTGTATTTTCTGCATTCACTGTTCATGTGTGTGTCTGTGAGTACGTGTGCAAACGCGGGTGTGCGTGTGTGCTGGCGTGCACACTTGCCACTCTCACATTTCTCTACTCTCACCCTCTGCGGCACAGGGTTGTAGAGACAGGATATGAGTCACCTTCAATGACAGACGGAGACAGTAGTGGGGCTGTTTTGTTCTACTACACACATTGTACTTCGGAAACCTTCAGAACATAAAGTCTGCTCCCTTTTTCTCACTCTGCCGGGTGGAGAGGAAGAGGAGGAGGAGGACGAGCAGGGGGAGGAGGAGGTAAGGAACTCTTTCTTTCTGTACACCCACGGATAGACTGTCGCTACCGTTAGAATGTCAATGAATCTCACCTGCTGTCACTGCCTCCCTCTCCCTGCCGAAGGGGGAGGTCCGGAGGGAGGGAGGGAGGGAGGGAGGGAGGGAGAGAAGTGTGACGGGGACAGGGACGGGGATGGGGGGGGGAGTTGTTTTCAAATCAGTGGTTGACGGTAATTACATTCCCTGTCATTAGCCCCGGCCTCTGGACTCGGCGTGCTCATTAAGTTAATGTATGTGGCCCTTCCTGTTGGGGAGAAAATGGATTTGTGCTGCATTAGCTGATGGGACAGGTAAATTGCATTACGTCCCTCAATGTGATCTTAATGTCAGTTATTATGGGATGGATGGCCCGGCGGACAGCCCCAGACTTCGTTAGCCTATAGCGTGGCTCTGTGAGTCTGCCACCGCAGCTCAATGACCGCTACGCGGCGGTAACGCGATGAGAGACGCCAGCAGATACCGCAGGAGGAAGGCCAACGCAAAGCACTTTCGGCGAGTTGGTCGGAAAAGTTGGACAGACGGCGTCATACGGCAGGGATCCGGGTTCAGTTTTCCCAAATTAGACCCGTGACGTCAATAGTCTACGTTTTCCTGGTGTTTTTACAGCAGCGTTACGGGCGGTGTTTCCCGACACGCGTGTGAAGCTCTCACGTGACCCTCAACCCCCTTTGAGGTCTGGGATAAGAGACGCAGGGCTAAAGATGTCGGCGCCACCTTGTGCTGTCCTTCCACTCGACGCACAGTGAGCTGTCTCTGATCCGCTGTACTTTGTTTTCCACACACACACACACACGTGGAAGATTGTATCACAACCTGTTTTTTGTGAATTAGATATTTTATGATTGATCATTTGGGGCAGGTAAAGATGGAGGCAGATGAGAACGCACGGTTTAATTGACAACAAGGACGACTTCAATGGGATTGTGCCCATGGGACACACACAGACGAACACACGCATACACCCACACACACACATACAGACATGTACACAAACACACACACACACACACATGTACACACAGATACATGTACAGACACACACACTCACAGACATGTACACACAAACAAACAGAGACATGTTTGCCCATGCACACACAGAGACATGCACACGCACACTCTCTCTGTCAGCGCGGGTGGGCTCAGCCTGGGTTGGCATGGCGATAGCAATCTGCTTGGAAAATGATGACATTACGGCGGCTAATCATCCGAGCCGTGGCACGCGTTAAACACACTGAGTCAGATACACTCTCTATGAGGACATCTGAGGACTCGCACACACAAACGCACACACACACACACACACATCGCATTCTCCCACACACAACAGAAACAGACGCACACTTACACACACACTTAAACCCACACACATACACACAGTTTTCCATCAATGTGTGGTTGTCGGGCCAACAAGCACTCTCTAAAAAAACCCTCTTGAACTTTCTAACACGTGTCTGTGTGTGTTTGTGCTTGTGCGTGTGTGTTTGTGCTTGTGCGTGTGTGTTTGTGCTTGTGCGTGTGTTTTTTGCGTGCGTGCGTGCGTGCGTGCGTGCGTGCGTGCGTGCGTGCGTGCGTGCGTGCGTGCGTGCGTGCGTGCGTGCGTGCGTGCGTGCGTGCGCGCTACATTGGAGTCTTGCATTGTTCCAGCAGCGACCAGTATTACTAAACATAGCTCCCCTGCAGCTCTGGTCGGGCCCTCGGCTTTGACCCAGCAGCACCAAGCGGGCTCCCAGGACATAAACACAGGAGAACAGGGAATAGGATGAGGTGGAGGTGGAGGAGGAGAGGGGGAGGAGGAAGAAGAGGTGGCGAAGCAGGAGGAAAGGAGGGGGGATCAGGAAGAGGAGGGCTGTTAGGAGGAGAAGGTGGAGGGAAGGAAGGAGGAGGGGGGGAGGGGGGAGTGGAGTAGTATAAGGAGGAGGGAGAGGAGGAGAAGGAGGGAGGGTAAGAAGAGGGGTGAGGTTGGAGTGGAGGAGGAGGAGAGAGGAAGGAGGGGCGTAGAAAGGAGGAGGAGAGAGAGAATGAAAGTGGTTGAATAGGTAGGAGGGGGAGAAAGGAGGAGGAGGCTGGGACAGAGGGAGTGGAAGGAGGGAGGGAGCAGGGAGAGGGTGACTTGTATTTGCATTCGCTTACCTTTGTACCTTTACTCTTGAGGATGTCGTCGCTCTCTTTTCCCCCACCTGCGCCTCCGGGGAGCTGAGGAGAGCAGAGGAGGAGAGGAGGAGAGAGTGCACACAGGAGATCTGTAATGTGGTTTGAGAGCCCGAGCCCCCCGCTACAGGACCCTCGGGTGCAAAACCTCTCACCACTGCGCCAGCACATCATCGCTCCAATTATGACCAGCAGGAGATGTTCCCTGCTGCCCGGTCTCGCTCCTCTTCCTCTGGCCCTTCTGATACTCTTCACCTCTTCACTTTTCTCTGATGCACCAGACACACACACACACTAACACCGACTGATGCACGAAGACAGACGTACACACACACACACACACACACACACATTGATGAACACAGACAGACGTGCACACAGACATACACTTGCACTTGCACACACACACACACACACACACACACACACACAAATACACAGATAATGAAACACAAAAATCCTCCTGAATCTTATCTTCCTCTTCGTTATTCACAGCTTTTATTAGTGATTTAGTTATTTATTATGATTCACCGGTACTGTGATCGCACACACACACACACACACACACACACACACACACACACACACACACACACACACACACACACACACACACACACACACACACACACACACACACACACACACACACACACACACACACACAGGCAAACACATAT
This sequence comes from Gadus chalcogrammus, assembly GCF_026213295.1. Lineage (NCBI taxonomy): Eukaryota > Metazoa > Chordata > Actinopteri > Gadiformes > Gadidae > Gadus > Gadus chalcogrammus. Next base: position 9,653,315 of record NC_079420.1, read on the forward strand.
GCACACACACTGCCTCTGCCTCTATCAGTCAGAATGGACGTGTTGAGCCTATTGGAGCTATCTACCGGTCCGGTTATTAAAATAATTCACCTGCGGATGGTTGGCCGTGGAGGGGAGTGCAGTGGCGGCTCAAACAAAGAGCAACAGAGGAGTGTAATTACAGTATGCGGTGGTCCAGTCTGGTCAATAACCTAGAGTGGTCGATGGCTTCTCCCACTCTTCCACTCCGTCTTTTTACATGAACTCGACAAAACAACTCTTTCCATGCAATGTTTTCCACGTCCCTTTTTTCATTCTCCCTTACTTCTTGTGCTTATTGCAGATGGAAGGTTTGCGTTTTCCCACATTGCCCATGTCTCTGTACATGTTATGTGTTCAGATAGAGTCCCTCTCTCTCCCCCTCTCTCTCTCATTCCCCCCTCGCACTCTCTCTCTCCCTTTCGCTCGTCCCCCCCCCCCCCTCTGCTTTATCTCTCTCTTTCTCTTCCACTCATCTCCCCCCTTCTGCTCTCTCTCGCTCGCTTGTGTTCTCTCTGTCTCTATCTCTCTTCCCCCCCCCCCCCCCTCTGTTCTCTCCCTCCTTCCCCCCTCTCTCTCTCGTCTCCCCCCTCCTCCCTCTGCTCCCTCTCTCTCGCTTGTGCGTTCTCTCCCCCCCCCCTCATTCATTCCTCTCTAATCTAATCCCAGGATTGTTTATTTAAAATCACAATAAACATTCCACAGGGTTCAGTAATGGTTACTTTAAGTACACCCTATTGATCTATCGTTAAAAGACTTCTGGAGGTTTTATGGAGAATGGATTTAGGCATTAAACATCTTGCCATTTAAACAGCACACAGGTCCGTGGGGGATTGGTTCCCACCCCGGATTCCTGAAATACTTTCCTGAAACTGTTTGAAACTTCGGGTTTTCCGAGGGGCCTTCGAGTCCTGCTTATCGGGTGCACAACTGCTCCCTCTCGTTAGCCAAACATCCAGGGTGAGGAACAAAGTGGCAGTTCATCTTTGTTGATACCGACTCTCTGTCCTGTCTCCAGGTCCGTCTGACCACACAAAGAAATATTTTTTTTTTACTATGGAAATAAAAATACACGATTCACACTGTTGGGAGATGTTTAGCAGGACTCTCCACCCTTCTGATTATAATAAGCATCTGAGCTCAATGCTCTTAAAGCCAACCCCACAGGGGAAGACGGAGGTGGCCTCGGTCAATGTGTCTTTCAGGGAAACACAAACAGAGTGACACGACGGCTCTCTGCAGCGTCTGATTCCCACTCTCCCATCTGGTCTCCTATGGAGAGCGCCAGCACAGAGGCAGCTGCTGCTAGTTCCCTTCAGCTCACGTCCGTGCACCGGGGAGGCTTAGGGAAGGTACGGGGAACATTTGTAACACCTGCTGTCATGGAGTTTAGCAGCGGCACACGTTGTTCTCCATTATAGCGCCCGATTTATTATCCCAGCCCCGAAAATAAAGTTTGCACGAAATAACGGTCAGGATTAACGTTGTTTTAAGAAAACTTGAAGCAGTAGAGGGTTTCGATATTCACTATTCGGTATAGTATTTGAACATGTAGCGCCATGTGAACTTGAATGGGAAATGGGAAATGGGAAATGGACTGCATTTAAAAAGTGCTTTTTTAATCAGTGGACACTCAAAGCGCTTTACAATACTGCCTTACATTCACCCATTCATGCACCCATTCACACACCAACTGCGGTGTCAGCCATGCAGGGCGACAGCTAGCTCGTCAGGAGCAGTTGGGGTGAGGTGTCTTGCTTTGGGGCACCTCGACACTCTAGGAGGAGCCGGGGATCGAACTAGTAACCTTTCTGTTCCCAGCCAACCCGCTCTACTTCCTGAACTTATTGCTGGCATTAGGAAGACGTCCATTAACAATTTCTTAAAAATGTTGTTTGGTTGAATTGTTTTCCAGTGCAATCTTTCTGAGATATTATACGTAATTGTCCCGCATATTGTGCATTGCACTTGATTGATTGATTGTTGTGTCCTTTCCCATTTCCATTGTTGCCAGCACTCAGATTGTCACTTCTCAGCAGGGTTCCCATGAATAAATAATAAAGGCTAGGGTTCGTCCATTGAGTGATTGATTGGTTGATTTATGCATTTATTTACCTGTTTGTTGGAGACACAATCTCTATGGCTCGAAAGCAGCATGGTTAAGGAGGATTGGACGTTCTGTCGGGACAACCAATCAGAATTCAGAATTCAGAACAAATTCGGAAAAAATATTATTGAAGGCGCTCATAGAAAAACATTCATATTGTTCCAATAATAAGCAATATATTCAGTATTGACCACATTACAGAGTTATTAACCAATCTAGAGCAAAGCATAACTATTTCTTGTATGCATATTTAGCTAACTATCCCAGAATTTCCATCTGTTTTCATAAAGTTCTCCATCGTCAGCACATGTTAAACAGACTGCATTTTGCATGCCGCACTTTTCCTCACAAAGCACTTTACAGTTAGTTGTCTCAGACTTGGAGACACACCGATGGAGGTGTCAAACAGACGGCGCAACAAGCCGCTCATCAGGAGCAGTTAAAGATTAGGTGTCTTGTTCCAGGAAACCTTGACAACTCCTGGCAGGAGCAGAAGCCATCGACCCACTTGCTTTGAAAGCAGCTGCTCCATTTTCTGAGCAGAACCACGCCGGCTGACACCTTCCACTATGTTCCAAATGCAAATACCGCCATTTAACTGCCGTGGCTTGATGAAGAGGAGGAAATAGAAGTAAAAGAAGACGCCTTGTCTTGTCTTTGGATAATCCTTGAGAAAGCTTGAAGCAGCAAAACAATTATGAAACTTGTGGGCTGTGATTCAATTGTGGGTGTTGCTTCCTAAAAAGCTGGCACATATAGTGGCATAGGGCTGTCCCGATTCAATAGGCCGCACAGGAAATATCCAAACCGTTTACCAGGGATTACCGCAACATTTCACGATCGGTCGGTGAACAACGTCCCATAAGGCCCTGCGGTACAGATACCAACGTTAAGTTGTACCCGTCGTCTCTTTATGGCACTTAATGTACACACTTATCGTATGGGGTACCTCCTTGTACTTCAAAAACGCTGCATTGTGTAGCATCTTATCCTAGCTATCATTGTTGTACACGGGGAATGGGTTAACCTAACGATTGTTAGTGCTTGGCACTGGTTTCTATGAACATCCTTACTGTACCGGCGGCGATAAATTGTTGTTTCTCTTTCTTCTGTTAAACGTACTTATTAAGTCGCTTCGGATAAAAGCGTCTGTTAAAAGCCCTAAATGTAAACGTCTTAAATAAACCCCACCCCACGTGACTTCTCCGCCTCGTCACCTGACGCTATACCTGGTGAGGCTGTCTCACTTTGAGAGGCACTTCCACAGAGTAGGTACCTAACGAGGAAGTGCCCCGAAGAGGGTTCGAGGTAACAGTCAGCCCCCCCCCCCCCCCCCTCGCGATTGAGACGCAGCCTCGGCAAAGTGTGAAGACCGAGTGATTTAAGAGACGCACCGAGACACGGAGCGGAAACCGCCACTCTGTAAGATCCGCCGTCCGCCAAGGTCTCTCGCGATGCAGTAACGCTACACTTCCCTCCCCCCTCCCTCCCCCTCTCCCTCCCTTCCCCCTCCCTTTCCGCCTCATCCCGGGCTGCCATTGTAATGTACATGTCAGTATAATGAAAACAAATAGCACAACACAGAAGCTCTTCAACCGGGCCTGAGTAATGAGAGACGTGAGGAACGCAGCGACAGAAAAAAAAAAAAGGATGGATTGGTGTTGTTATGGGAAGGTACACAAGCGTCGGAGAGGGCTGCTCCCGCCTCCCCCTGTTGAAGGTTACAGAACAGGGAAGATTAAAGGAGTGTCCGTCTGGAACCTTAAATGCCTCGCAGGGTATCCATCCCCCCCCCCAGCACCCCACACCCGCACACCCAACAAACACACACACGGCTGCTAACAGGCACACACACACACACACACACAGCCTCAGCTGAGGAAAAAGGGGAGGGTTGCAGAGAGAGGGAACTGATGGGGAGGGGATAGAGAGCGAGAAAGAGAGATAGAGAGGAAGACAGAGAGAGAGATAGTGGGATAGAGAGAGAAGGGGCTGCAGAGAGAGACACAGACAGAGAGGGGGTACAGAGAGAGAGAGGAGGCATAGAGAGAAGGGGCGCAGAGATAGAGCGATGGGGGAGTGAGAGAGAGAGAGCGATGCGGTGAACAGTGACATATTGGGGAAGTTTTGCGAGACATTTAAGAGCAGGCAAAAATATGATGATCGGTGGGAAGGCGAGTGATGGATGAGAGCGGGAGAGAGACAGAGAGCGAGGGAAGGGGAGAGAGAGAAGGGGAGAGAGAGGGGGATCGGGGAGGAGGCGGGCAAGAGAATGGAGAGGGATTGCGCTCCTCATGACACTTGCACACAAAGCGCAATGGCAAGCTGTCAATCACGGCGACTCGCTTGATTGATTCTCGCCACTTTTCCATCAGCGTCTCACTCTGCTGCCGTCTCCTCCTTCAGAACACGGGGCCCATGCCCACCGCCTGCCTGCGTGGGCCCTCCACCCCCCCTAGAGCTAACACAAGCCCCAGGGGGGCCCGCGGTACAACACTGGTGGTAATGGAGCAACACGGATTAGGTTAGACTTAAAAAAAACGTCATTTTGTCAAAGAAGCAGAACCGCCGTTTAAACGGGTCTGCGTCACTTGGTATGAGTGCCGTTTCATTATAACTCATGAGAGTTACCACTACCACCATCGCTAACAGTAACACCACTTCCACCTCTACCACGACTAACACCACCAACTCCATAACCACCATTTCCACCTCCACCACTGCAACAACCCGATCACCACCTTAACCATGCCATCATCACCACAACCACCCCATTACCGCCACCACCTCCATCTAATCCCCACAACCACCACCACCATAACCACCACCACCATAACCACCACCACCATAACCACCACCACCACCACAATTACTTAGTTACTGTCAGCAAGATAACTACCACCGGTAGATCATCATCACAACCACCCAATAACTACCTCTACCACAACCACAACTACCACTACCACCACTACCAGTACCACCTCTATCACCCAATCAACATCACCCCCCTCACCACCACCACGCTCCCATCACTCCATCAACATCACCACCATCACTACCACCAACACCACCACCAGCCTCGCTGCAGGAATAACAATGAGACGAGGGACGAAAGCCCAAGGAAAGGGTTTCTTGTAACCATCCAACCGGTCGCAAACGGCGATCGACCACCCAGCACATATTTCTAACGAGCTCGCCCGTATAATCCTACACCAGCAAACCTGCATGTTTCACGGCGTTGTAAATTACGTCGTCTTATAAAACGACCCCCGCGACAAGAGACGCCTTGGCCTTTTGTGAGCTTGTCAGGGGGAGCAGCTTGCATGTTTAAGGGGAGTACACCTGCTTGCTTGCTGGGTTCTCCCTACACAAATAAACAGAGGAGTAAACAGGTAATTCTGCCGCACAAGGGGGCGGGGGTACAATGAGTGCAGTAACCTTTTCATTGCCATCTAAAAGGTTAACAAGCAGCCAATAAAGGCTAGAACCAACCGACATTGCCCACGGGCAAGCAGCACGTAGCCGTAAGCTAGCACAGGTGGAGAAAACCCTTTATTATCATCCTTCGTCATCTACCTTCAGTCACAAGCGATTGCATTAGAGCAGAAGAATACTAGAAAATCCATTGTATTTTGGCAATCTTGTTTGTACTTTTCCCATGAGCCAAATTATATTACTTTGTTACAAAATCAGGCCAGTATATTTGTAATACTGTTTGTACTTTTCTCATCAGCCAAAATATATTACTTATGTTACAAAAATCAAGCCTGTGTTTTTGGTCCAACTCTTCTCATTATGATCCATTCTAATAACCAATCATTGGGAGTCTGGGGGGAAAATGCTGCAGCCTCTTTGCTTGTGTTTTCTACTGGCTGCAACAGTGTGTGTAATTCCCTCTCCCTTCCCCGTGTGTGCTGCTCAGCCCGCTGCTGCTGGTAGAATCTGCAGCTCGCTGGGGTGAAGGCGGCTCACAGACAGGGCCCATTGATTTTCCACAAGATGGATGAATAGGTTGAATGCTGTTGTTTTCTACCCTCCACCCACAACCCCCACCACCACAACCCCCACCACCATCACCCTTGCACCCCCTTGCACCCAGGAATCCGGGCGGCAATCAAAGAGCCACCAAAGCCGCCCTTTCTTATTTTTGTAAAATTGTTGGCAAAACCGGAAGACAGATGGAATCTAACTCTAGCAGTGCAGGAGAGTAGGGAGGCACGGGGCTACGGCTTCTGTGTTAGGCATGACAGCCTTAACCTAATTAGAGTTAGTACGTTTCCTATAGGAAGAAAGAATATAGATAGTTTGTGTGACACACGACACAAAGAGCAGTGCAGTAACCACACAGAGGCAGAGATAAAGGACAACGCATAAACAAATGTCACAGCAAAGGACAATTTGAAGAAGGGATGTTTGCAATTTTCCCCATCTGGCAGGTAAGGCAGCGTTGTATGCTGATAAGAACTGCCGAGGCTGGCTGGTTTCCTCGGTTGATGCCGTCTATCCATCACGCAGCAGGCATCTCCACAGTTTAGAGGAACGTCAATCACCCTATCTCGCTTCCCCCAAACCACATCCCATCAGCACTCTCAACAAGGTGAAATCAATTACGGGCCCCCAGCCGTCACCGGCGGCCCTTGAACCTGTTGCTATTTAGCATTTCGCCATGAATAAGAAATGCAACGGTTCCAGATTGCGCCGCTGATGAGAAGGGCCCGTTGCCGTCTCTTAGTGCTGTGATTATTAGTGGAGATGTAATCGGGTACCAATTCGGCCCCCACCCCCAAAAAAATAGGGTTCCTAATTTAGGAGATAGCGACAGGGAAATGAAAAACTCAAGCTCATTTCCTGGCGGCAACAGTAGCCAGGCCGGTCTCGCAGTACGAGATGTCCCCCACTGATGATGCGTATCGCGCTGCTGCTGTCCTATTGCTCCTGACACTCCATGAACCGGATACAAAATGACTAGGCCCTTTCTCTGTCCCCCTCACCAATGCTGGGGACCACTGGAGTGGTGGAGAAAGGCCTAGTCATTTTGAATGGGGTTCATAGTGGTGCATTAAATTGGCTTCATAGTGCTGCTGAGCATGGAGAAAGGCCTAGTCATTTTGAATGTGGTTCATAGTGCAGCTTTGAATTCGGTTCATAGTGCAGCTTTGAATTCGGTTCATAGTGCAGCTTTGAATTCGGTTCATAGTGCAGCTTTGAATTCGGTTCATAGAGCAGCTTTGAATTCGGTTCATAGTGCAGCTTTGAATTCGGTTCATAGTGCTGCTGAGGATGGCGTAAGGCTGAGTCATGGCATAAGGATGGCCTAGCGTCGGGGTTCAGAAACAGCGAGTTCCTCACTTTGGAGCTCTGCCTTCTCTTCACAGCCTCTGTTGGCCGGCAGCCCGACGCAACCATGAATGCAATATTCGGATTCAGAACTTCCATTCATACCGGATCCAGCAGTCCTACTTTGTTACAGCAGAACTTCTGGAGGGGTGAGGATAGGGGGGGAGGAGCAGAGGCTAGGAGGGAGATAGGAGAACTGCTTCCTGTTTTGCTACGGAGATATTCACATGAGGGGACACATTTCTGTGTATTTCTGCAGTGGCCTGTGTTCCAAGGTGTTGATTTGAAACCTTTACAGGCACCTTTTCAATTTACTGGCTGGGTTTGCGTTTGCACAATTACACATTTACGGACCCCCGGCCTCCAACCACACAATTGGTCGAAACAAACACGAATCTTACAAAAGTGAAACACATTGTTCGCCTTGGCAAGCTAACGTGAGTAGTTACATTAGAAAGTGCAGATATGTTGCCATCGATTTCGGTTTAATCTGCAATACATGAATTTACGTTCTTCTTCTGAGTGATTGCTACTCATCTTGGCTAGCGAGTGTCAATCACTCCTGCTTCAAGCCAACCATTAACACGCCACTTAATGGTTGGTCTACTCATTACTCATTACGCATATTTATTTCAGAACATGGCGTCATGCCGCGTGTATAAGGTTGTGTAAAAGGTTATGTAGAGACCTGAATTTGAGCTCATCCACCATAATTTACATTCACATTTACATTTAGGGCCTTCAGCAGACGCTTTTATCAAAAGCAACTTACAAAAGTAAATTTGTCAGAAGAATGTGAAACAATATATCACTGTTGTTGGAGTAAGGATGTTCATAGAACCAAGTAGCAAGCACTAAAAATCACTGGGTTAACCCATTCCCCGTATGCAACAACGATAGCTAGGATAAGATGATACACAACTAAGTACTATAATTAAGTACGAAATTCAATAAGTGAGTACATTAAGTGCCAGGACGTACAACTTGCAATAAGCAGGAGCGGTGGAAGAGGGAGGCTATGCAGAGTCCATCAATAAAGTTAATCAGACAGATCAGTCAGATCGCTATCAACACTGCCTCTTACACAATACACACAGACCAGACTAAGCACCAAAACCCACCACTTTCTCTGAGACAAAATAGCCCACCTCTCCCCACCAGGTACTCCCAGGCTTTCGCTGTGCATCAGCAGGGGATGGAGGGGATGAGTGGTGGTGGTAGGGGAGTAGAGAGGGATGGATGACCCTTAGGGGGTTTTCAGCGTTGCGTTAAGGATCCCTCACTCCTCATTGGATGCTGCCTAACCAGTGTTGATTGCCCGGGGGGCTGGGAGGAGAAGGGCCCCCGAGAGGAGGCAGAGAAAGGCGAGCGATTAGGGCTGACAGGCCGGACAAACGCCTCGTGAGAGAAACGCATTAGAAACATACAGCCGTGTCACCGACCCAGGCCTGTCTCATGGGGAGGGAGGAGGCGGGAGGAAGGGGGGGCGGGTGCGGGGGGCCGGACCACTGGCCTATATGGAACTCACAGGACCGTGTTTCTAATGTGGAGGAGCAGGAGCAGCTGATTGCGGTCCATGTCATACTTTACTGCTCTGTGGTTGACAGCACTCCACCGGGAATGGGAATGATGGAAAATCACTGGGAATCGATATGACCGTTTGGATGTGGAGACACACACACACATAAGCACACACGCCTGGTGAAGTGTAGGGAATTGAAAGAGATGCTGATGTGTCTGTCCTCAACTTTCAAGCGCGTCATATTTTGAGGTTGAATGAAGATTAATCTTTAAACATATATATAGGATGATATATAAGCTGCTGCTGGGATTGTTTATTTAGAGTCTTATTATACGTTTCAGTTAATATGTTGTGATCTGACTCTGCCGTTCGCTTGAAGTGTTTTTATTCTCCCTTTGAAGGTAACCTTGTGTAGTCACCTTAGCAAACTTTGTGGAAACTACCGCATCTATCACGAGATAATTGCAGAAGTGCTTTTGACAGCTCTGAAACAAACACAAAGAATATATGAACAGTATATCGAGCGATATTAGAAGTGTGAAGAGCATACACTTTAAAATAAAGCAAACTTGAAATGGCTATAATACTTTCAGTTTTTCCTGCAGAGGTCAACAATATTAAGGAGCATAATGGAAGCTCTGAAATAGACGACAAAATATATCCAAAGAAAGCCGGTAAAATAAACCTCTTCAAACCCCGGCGGTATTTATCAGTAAAATATTTTTTGGAACAAAATGTTTTTTTATATATATATATATATATACATATATGTATGTACATGATTATGTAATAATTTTGGCCTTCTTGTATATCCTTGGGAGGGGAGAGGAGGGAGAGGGAGGGAGTGGGTGGATTGAGGGAGGGAGGGAGGGATAGAGAGAGAGAGTCGAGAGAGTATATCCTGCATTCATCTGTGTTTGGCTGTTGTCTCTGCATCCCAGGTTGTGTATGTAAAGCTGTTCTCTACACCCAACAGAGAACAGTGGCTCAGTGTTTGTCCCTAAGTCCCACTTATCCCCCACAAGATCCGGTGCGGAGCAGCGACGTCTAAAGTCTGGGGCCCCACCGGGGCAGGGCTTGACAGGTGGCAGCCTCCTTTTGTTTCGCAAATGTAAATCCACTCCCTCCCTTAACATAACATCCTAAATATATCCGTCGCCGTTCTCTCCCACTCTGGGCCCACGACCGAGGATTTTGACATTTTATACATTTTCAACCCTCAAAACGTCTCGCTGGGTCAGTAATTCTCTGCTGCCGCTGTTGCCTGTCACCGTGAGAGAGGAAACGTTCATAAGGACAATTAGAGCACAGAAAACATTGCTTTGCCAATCAGGGAAAGCAAAGGGCGCATTGTTGTGCCAATCAAAGATGTTGTAAAACCAGAGCCAAACGGTTGATGTGTTTAGCGGTGATAATGTAGTTCATAAATGCATTGTATATTGTTTGTAGATATTTAGTACTTAAGTTTCCTTAAAGCTTTTGTCTTAATTTTTCTTCTTAACCCGTCATATAGATGAACACATGCAAGTATTTCCCCCGCATGCATTTTGTGTGTGCATGGCGTGTGTGTGTGCGTGTGTGTGCGTGTAGGGCCACTGCTCCCACAATGAGCATCCAGCAAATGCTAGAGGGGGCATCGCAATTATGATATAAAAATAAAAATATAAAAATCATAATGATGAATTATTTAAATTTGAGATGAAGCACAACTACAGTCGGCATCATTGATTGCACGGTTATAGGCATTAGGCAATAAAATGCATATTTGCTATGAAAAAATTCTATTCCCCCCCCCTCCCTACACCCTCCTGTGTTTTTTTCAATTACACCTGACAAACTCTAGCCTGACGTTACTCGTTTTCTGGAAATTGCCTCAAAAAGGCCACAGGAGTCTGGAGTGGGGCAGTGAAAAAAGAACAGACACTGTGATGACATCCTCACATTGCTTGCATAAATAGATATTCTTAGTACTATAAAATGTTTAAACAATGTAAGCTAGGCATGCACATAGCATTTATAGTAGGAAACATCTTGAGCTAGCTTGATAAAGTTAGCAAGCTTACACTAACATATTTCACGATATTAGATGCAAGCAAATATCGTATCTTTATTGTTGTCAGCATTATTTATGAGGCAATAACTATGGCAAGCTCACGTGAGATCAAGTGTAGATATTTTCCAATAGATTATAATTTACTCAACTACATGAATTTACATTATTCTGTGTAGTAATAGCTTCTCATCTTGGCTCGCCTAAGTGTCAATCGCTCCTGCTTCAAACCAACCATTAACACACCCTCCGTTCCATCATCCGTCTACAGAAAATAATTTAACGTTGCCCAAGTTTACTCAGCATTCTTATTTCAGAACATGGCGTTTGCATGATGTGTGTATAAGGTTGTGTAGTGAGCGGAAACAAAAGTTAGCCTGTACTCTAAAGTAAACACACAGGAATAAAGGATGGGCATATTAGGCTACTTGTAATCTGAAGAAACGTCTCATAACACTGCACCACTGAATAACTGAATGTGCCATGACAAATGAAGCGGCAGTCAGAGATCGATAAGTGACTATGTAAAACCGATTTCTTTGTCAGGATGAGGGTAAGGTGAAAATCTGCAGGGGAAATCGAGTCATAACTACCATTGGTAAATTATTAAGAAGATATTTGAAATGTTCTCTTTTTAATATAGGTTTGTAGGCTTTGTAAATTGATGTATCCTGGATTACAATGTTTAGAGCAAGGAATTTAAGCTTGTTTTGAGTTGTTTGAGTTGCAACCTATTCATTGTGTTTTAATTTCTTGGATGCATGTAAAAGTAAAGTATGTTTTTTCAGATTTCAATGATTATTTATTCATACTAATATTTGTTTGTTTCTTTTAAACTATCTTTATCAATGCCCAGTTAATTCCTGAAGTTCAAGTATACTGAAAACTCTTGTATCCGTCATTCATTTCCCTTGTACTTCTAAATCAATTTAGGGTCAATTTGTGCATGTTGGCGGAACCCAAGACCAAGAAAAACATGATCTCCCTCAACCAACTACCAGCAGTTCAGCTCAACAAGATGAACCTTCAATTATGTGTGACTCATTAAACAGTTGTTTTTCTTAAATGAATTTATTTATTTATTTAATTGAACAGTAGCAACATTGATAATTTAAATGTATGTATTTTGTTTATTTATTGAATAAGATTACACTTTCATACTGTACAAGATCACACTTTACAATAGTTAAGCAATTATAACTGTATAAAGTATTTTTTCTTATAAATACAAATGTTAATTGGAATATCTGTGTTTTTTTTGTTTTTTTTAGGGCTCACAAATGGCCAGAAGCGGCCCCGTTTGTCTGCACGTGCATAATATGTGTCTGCTTGTGCGTGTGTGGGTGTGCGTATGCATGCGTGTGTTCGTTTGTGTGTCTGCATGTCTGTGTCTGTGTGTGTGCGCGCGTGTGTGTGTGTGTGTGTGTGTGTGTGTGTGTGTGTGTGTGTGTGTGTGTGTGTGTGTGTGTGTGTGTGTGTGTGTGTGTGTGTGTGTGTGTGTGTGTGTGTGTGTGTGTGTGTGTGTGTGTGTGTGTGCGTGCGCGCGCGCGCGTCTGCATGTGCATGTGTGCGTGTTGTGTGTGCACATGTGTGTGTGAGCCGACTGATGCAGACATGCTGACCCTCTCTCCCCGACCTTAAGAGTCGTCCTCCTCATCATCATCATTATCATCATCTCAGGACCACTGCTAGCGATGCACCAGTGCTACAGATGTAGCAACAGTGACACCTACAGGTCATGGATATACTACAAATCACCACAGGAACGCTAACCCCCACCTCCCTCACTGATTACACACTGTGTCTGCAGGCAGTTCATGGAGATATATTGGACAAGGGCAAATTTTTAAAATATGAATGCTATGCCATTTTTATCTCTACTTTAAATGGAGCAGGAGTGCAGCTTTCTCTGTAAGAGCATTATGAATGATAGGAAACGCTGCAACCCTCCACAAAGTCCACACAGTACTTGGAAAGGGTTTGCAGAATCCTTACCATGAAACTTATCCATAGAGAAGAACATTTTAGCGATATACCGGTAACAGACTCTAGACTCTGTAGCCACCCACTCCTACGCACTTCTTGTATGTTGTAGGGCCTACGTCCTGGCACTTAATGAACGCACTTATTGTATGCTGTTCATCCTGGCACTTAAAAATAGTACTCAGTCGTGTAGCATCTTATCCTAGCTATCTTTGTTGGATACAGGGAATAGGTTAACCTTGCAATTGTTTGAGCTTGGCACTTGGTTCTATGAACATCCTCACTATACCAACAGCGATATATTGTTTCTCTGTCTTCTGACAAATGTACTTATTGTAAGTCGAATTGGATAAAAGCTTCTTTTAAAAATATTACATATTTAACAATAGCTGCTTAGAGGTTAAAACGGGGTAGTGCATTCGTAGGTTCTCTAACCTGACATACATGAGGTCTTACACTGAACCATCCATGAAGTTATCCGTGGAAACATTTTGGATAGGGGCGGTCACTTTCAAAAGTTGGCAGATGATTTGATGACCCGTCTGTCTATCACAAATCATGGAAATCACATGTTTCTTCGTCGGATGCACCACTGATGGTTCGGACACGAATGGATAACTATTGCCTGGTGAGATGGATTCTCTTCTCGGTTAAGTTATTCTGCTCTGAGTCCAAATGTTCCGGTTTGAATCCTCGACTGCTTCCCTGACCCAACGACCCAACGCCTACGCACTCTCAACGTGATGCATTTGATTAAATATTTCTCCTTAACATACAAGGCTTATGTAAGAATGCTACCAAAGCACCAAATCCACACTTTAGCTTATTGCTATGAACACATGTCAGACCTTGATAAATAGCATCCTAGAAAACTGGATCAGAGAAAAAAATAAAAAGTTTTGATATGTGTTTTGCACGGCGAGACTGTTTCATCAGCAGAAACATTCAGGGTAATTTTACCTCCATTTCCTTGCACACTCGCTGCTGTCTAAAAGTTGAATTATAGTGGTAATTATGGTAAGTATAGCGAAAGGTCTAGTCTAGCATTTATCAGTTGGATCACTCCAGGAAACGGTTAATATATCCGCGGTAATTCCTGTACTTAGTGGTTTTCGTAATAAATGGCGTTACCGCATATTGTGCGAGACTAGGCCGGAACATGTTTAGTGTATACTTTACGAGGCGCACGCGACCGCACGGTAAAACACAGCTTAGTGGCAGTGTTAAGTGCAGGGCACACACCGGGAAACAAAGCACAAAATACTGCCGGGGTTGAAGCAGGGCTAAGAGACTTAGCCAGAGCTGTGCTCCTCTCAAATTGGTATTTACAAGGACTTCAGGAAAGTCACTTGGAGAATATTTGCCCCGAAAAAAGCCTTGCTGACTGCTGTTGTAAATCCAGATTTAATTATTAAAAAAAAAGTTTGAATCAAAAGTGACTTCCTCTAGCCCAAGGATGCAGTACGTATGGGCCGCACAGTGCACAAAATCACACAGTAAACATCCAATGATATGCAATAAACAGGAGGGCGCTGGAGAACTATGTGGCACATGTAGAGCTGGACGGCAGGATGGTCGAGAGTGGCAAGTAGAGTCGAGAGTGCACGGGGGAAGGGCGGCGGCGGGGGGGGGGGGGGGGGGGGGGGGGGGGGGAAGCAGGCACAGGTGAGCTGTGATGTAGGCGGGGTCTCCGCTGAGATGAATGTTGTGGCTCTCAGACTCTCAGCCTTATCTCCTGCATGCTGCAGTGGCTGCCCCACTAAAACACGCACCTGTGCACTCCCAGTGGGGCACCGGGGAGGGAGGGGGGAGGGGAGAGAGGGAGGAGAGGGGAGAAGAGGGAGGGAGAGAGGGAGTAGGGAGGGAGGGAGGGGGGAGGGAGGAGACCGATTGAGGGAGGAGACCGATTGAGGGAGGGAGAGAGGGGGGAGGTAGGAGGGAGGAGGTAGATTGAGGGAGGGAGGGAGGGAGGGAGGGAGGGAGGATGATTGAGAGAGAGGGAGGTTGATTGAGAGAGGGAGGAAAAGGGAGGGAGGAGAGGGGAGAAGAGGGAGCGATGAAGAGAGGGAGAGAGGAGGTACGGGGATGGAAGAGAGGAGGGATGGCTGGAAGGACAAGGGGGGAGCGAGGAGGCAGAGGTAGGGGAGAGAGCAAGAGGAGATGGAGGGGGAGGGAGATGAAGGAGTGAATAGGAGGGGAGGGAGGGAGGAGAGGAGAGCGAGCTGGAGGGAGAGGCTGGGGAGAGGGAGGGAGGAGGTGAATGGAGCGAGGGAGGGGGTAGCAGTTCATGTGGTTCTCCATTCTCACCTATTCTGATGTTGTTTCACCAACTGAAAAGATGTGGTCACAAACACCTCGCCCCGTGCACACACACACACACACACACAAACACAAACGTACGCACGCACACACCTTTCTTTCTGCCCTCACCGCATGCAGCTGTAGCACCTGAGAGGAGATTGATCCTGTTACACACACACACACACACACACAAACACACACACACACACACACACACACACACACACACACACACACACACACACACACACACACACACACACACACACACACACACACACACACACACACACACACACACACACACACACACACAATGGGGACTCTATAACGCTCACATATACTTGCCGGTTTTAAATAGCCATTGAATTGTTGAATAAATGTATTAATACAACTATTGAATTGGTATGATTGCATATTGTACATTTTGGAAGATTGGAATAGTTTACAGTATTCATTTGTTGACTACATTGTATAAAAAAAATTTAAATGGTATGATTGTACAATGAACATTTTGGCATATTTAAAAATATACCACAGCACATTCAACGCCATTTCCTTCCAATTTTCTCTTACAGTAATTAAGACCTTTTCAACTGTGCAACTGGCACGGCAAAAGGTTTTCAATCGTAATGGATATAATAATAGATTTAATATACGCGGTGCCAAGATAAAAGGTCGAGCCATAAAAGTGTGTTTCAACGCAGTAAGAATCTTTTATGATGTACTCCGAGAGATCACACGGAGATCTCGTCCTCTAGGCCTCGCCTGAGCCTATCCTGCCAACAATTAAATCAGAGGAGTCTGCAGAAGACATTAAATATGGATATTAGTTGAGAGAGTGAGCAGGCATTCGGAACGTCTGTGGGAGAACCTCTTTCCGACTTATCGGGCACAACTTACACACCGCGTAACGGCGATCACTTTGTATGAATTATGGAAACCGCTTTGCACTCCCTAAAACGATTACAAAAGTGATAAAAAATTAGACTCTGACATTCTGGATACAACGTGGAATTCAGTCATCTTAATTAACACATACATAACGTCAAGCTAACATCCAGTAACAGACATAATGCCGTTTATCACCTAGGATGCCTTGGCATTAACATAACATTAAGCTAACATTCAGTAACAGACATAACTACATGCCATTGATCACAAAGGATTCGTTAACATAAGATAACATTACATCAAGTAAACATTCAGTAAAATACTTAATGCCATTCATCACAAAGGATTCCTTGGCATTATAATATAACATAGCATCAAGCCAACATTCAGACTACATGCCATTTCTCCCGCAGGATGTCTTGTCATTACAGAATGAGTTGCTTTAATCAAGTGGTGAGTAAAGCGAGTCTCCAGCTCTCTGCTCCTCTCCCCCATAAAGCCTTTGAAAGCACCGGAGCAAAAGGCCAGGGAGGGAGACTGCAGGGATGGGAAATTAATCATGGTGTTAGGTGTTCACCAGCGCACAGCGGAGAGCAAATATGTACAAGTCTGTGTGTCGGTAAAAACACAAACACACACACACACACACAGGTGCTCACAAGCACAAACTAACACTCTGACAGCCATCTATAAAATCCCACACACAGGCAAATAAGCGTCTGTGTGTGTGTGTGTGTGTGTGTGTGTGTGTGTGTGTGTGTGTGTGTGTGTGTGTGTGTGTTTGACACTAACCACGATCTCTACAGCAGTGCTGGGGTAACTCCAACAGCTTCTTGTCTCAGAACCTCACCTAGGATCTGCTGCATTCCTTCCATAATACAGAACGGTGGGTGTCATCAGTTTTTATGGATTATTTGCGGCAAATATGAAAATCTCCATAGAAAACTTTAATGGCTACAAGCCGGGTACATGAGAGGAAAAAACCTGCCTTTTTATTTCTTTATTTCTTTGACAGAAAATGATTAAAATGTGATTTTGTACTAAAAGATCCAGAGGCCCTTTGAGTTATTTTTCTGTTCCTATTTGAAATTCAACGGGATGTTCCTTTGTAGCTTTGACCGCAAAAGCAGATTTAGGAAAAACTTTCTCACCACAGGGTCCCATCTGTGTTCTGACCTTGACCAGCACATGAACATTTAAAACTCTGATTCAAATATCACGCCAAGGCAGCAAAGGACAAGGACTGTTTCCCTCAACTCAAATGACCACACTGCATAAGAAAAGCAACATCAAATTTATGAGGGAATGATCTGCAGTCACAGTAAAGTCTGGCATTAATCACCTTTATACTGCAAAGCATACCATTTCAGACAATTTATACCTTCTCCTTGATTTATCTGCTTTTTTTTTTATCGATCACAGTGTTTCTTAAGTTTTAATAACTGTGTAAATATAAGTTATGACACAAGTTGTTATTTTTTATTCAAAGCACCTCTCGTCTAATCAGGTTTTCTGCTGACACAGGTCAATGCGACCCCCCGTTCAGGACGTTCACCCCAGTCTCCTCCTTGTTCGTCTCCACCACAACGCCCTTAAACCTGACTAGAGGAGATTGTGGTGCGTGCTCAAAGTAGAAACTTCTCCAAAGAAGGTTATCTACTTTAAGATTTAGATTTAGGGCATTCAGAAGACACTTTTATCCAAAGCAACTTACAACCGTTCACACACAGACGGCGGAGTCAACCATGCGAGATGACAGCCAGTCTGTTGGGAGCAGTTGGGATGAGGTGTCTTGCTCAGGGACACGTCAACACTACAAGGAGCCAGGGATCGAACTAGCGGACCTTCCGGTCACTATCAACCCGCTCTACCGCTATGACATGTCCTCCTTCCTGGTACCGTCTAGTCAGCTATCCTTACTATTTGTAGGTTACATAATAGTAGGCTCTATAGTCTCCAGTATTCTTTAGTGGTCTTAGTACCATTTAATTATCTACAGATGCCTCTAGTAGTCCTAATATTGTAAAGTCATATGTAGTCTCTAGTCCGTAGTTGTCTTAATAGTCGCTAGTAGTCCTTATAGTCCCTAGTTGCCGTTAATGTCTCATATAGTCTCCAGTATAATTAATAGTCTAGTATTTGTTAGTCTTTATTGGTCTCTAGTGTGCCTTATAGTCTCTAGTAGTCTTAATAGTCTTTATTAGTCATCATAATAGTCTTCCAGGGTCTATGGTGGTATTTCTTGTCTTTAGTAGTCTTAATAGTGGTCTTCAGTATTGTTTAGCAGAACCTATAATCTCTTGTATTTTGCCTATATAGTCTACAGACTACTATGTATAAGCCAATAGTCTATACTAGTGTTCTCTAGTATCATTTGGCAGATTCTAGTAGTCTCTAGTATTCCATGGTGGTCTGACAGTTTCTAGTAGTCCATGGTGAGCTGAAAGACTGGTAGTTTCTGGTATTTCCTGAGCAGCCAGGACAGTTAACCACAACATGATTGATATTACAATATTGGCTTTCGTACATTGGCCCTGAAATGCATTCAGCTCCATCTAGTTGTTGGGATCTCTATATGGCTGAGCAAAGAAGACAGGCTCCCTAATTGTAATTAGACTGACACACGTTAAGATCTGGAACAGGGCGACCTCCAATGACCTTTTCAGCCTATCTTTGCTTGCGACGCTTCAGTGGCTGGCTGTGATTTGTAACGACAGTCTCTCTGTACCTGCTAGTGCAGGCCTCTGTAGCCCTGAAGATTAAACTAAATAGGGCAGTGCGCTGCAAATGATTATCTCATTGGCTTTGTTTTGTGATAATCAAACACAATTCAAGAGTGTGACAATCAAATTAGAGGAAATACGAGCTGACTTGCTGTTCAATTAAAATCAGGCTCCAGTAATTTCGAAAAGCCCTGATTGTCATTGTAATTAAATTGTAGCACTTGGAAATCTGGCATGGGTGTGATCGTTTTACCAAGTAGCGTTTGCAGGGGGGGTTTCCGCAACAGATTTTTAAAAAAACCTGGACTTCACAAGAAGAAACTCGAAGGCTTTCAAATAAAGACGTTTTCATCGCACTCAGCGATGGCAGTGCCCATCAAAACAAAGCAAGATTGTTTGTGAGTACGATACATTGTCTGGCCATCAGCTTTGCCCCCCGAAACAAGCAAACAGCATAAAAAATGCAAGACAAATTGCAGCCTGCCAACGTCACGTCTGAAATGACGGAATTATTTCAAAATAAAAGGGGGCTAATAATAACGTCCATCACAGATATCCACCATAATAAACTAAACTAGAAGCACCTCTAAAACCACAACCACCAGCAACAAACCAGACTAGCTTCACCACTAGCAGAATACATAGAGGCTTACCTAAACCGACTTATGAGGAGAGAATCTGTGGGTAAAGGATCTCCAGACAGAGCTGGAGGACGGCAGGCCGCCGTACGAAGCAAATGAAAGGTGTGAGCGAAGTGTCACGCGTATTAAAAGAGCTGGTTGGGCCGTAATCACATCCCTGCCACGGTGACGCCGGGCTAATGGAATCCATCGGCAGATAAAAGACGAGAGGAAGCGAAGGTCAACCAAAGCCCAACCAAACAGACAGAAAAAAAATCTGGCCAGAGAAACCGTCAGCCAGACAAAACGCCTGCACGGGTAATTGCAAAAGTTCCACATGCGACACATTGAAAGGTCTGGATGACAGGCTTCTCCTGTGTTCATAAAAAGGATTTCCACTCAATCGAAAAGGTTGTGGAATATCAAATATTGACACTTTCAACCAGTCTGCATACTCTCTCTCTCCTCTCCCTGGCAGCCTGGTCAGGGCCATCATTAGCCCTTACCAGTGTCCCCAGCTAGCTGTGTTTAGCATAGCGTGCATGCGTAGCTGTTTATGCTATAGCCACGTGAAGGTGTTGCAGATGTTGGGGCAAGAGCGAGGTATAAATCACACCATGACTTGCATACAATTGCAAACTGGTTGTATGTACCACACTACTCAATAAGAGCTAACAGGCATTATGGATGGGAAATAGCATAACATTTTCATAATGTAGTCTGTGTTTTGAAAAGGCTGGTTTTAGGTCATTATATGACCTAATATTCCGAGCCTAACTGGTGCATAATCACACATAAATACAAAAACAGTCGCTCCCTCATCGTTTCAAAATTGACACACATAGGCCTACAATGCAACAAACACATACAAGAGCAAGCCTTAACCATTAAAGAGGCAAGTGCATGTAAAACTATGTAAACTATTAACAGTAACAGCATTGAAGATGCAAAAAATGAGTACACAGAGAGTTAACAGAGCACTCAAAGTTAGAGTACCCGGCGTCCATATTAACATAATTAATATGGGCCCATTATGTAAATCCTATTGCATAAATGGTTGAGGCAAAGAGGCAGTTTACATGCCTACCAAGGGAGTGTTCAGTGTGAAACTATTTATTTTGTGTACTCCTTTCCTAGTTTGCCTCTTTGCAGGGTTGTATACAAGAACGCGAGAATCCAATTTCTGTGAGAGAAGTTTTGATTAAGAGGAACCGTTCTCCGTGAAATAGCATCTTAGCCCGGTATCAATACGGCATAGCACCCCTTTGACTCTTTGATTCCAATTTTAAGATTTAATTGATATAAAGATCGCAATTAAACAACCCTGTTTTCTGATTACCAGAGTGCCATCTCTTTGCTGGTTAAAATAAGCGCCTTTCATTATGGGCTGGTCAATGTAGAGGAGAGAGTTCAGTGAGGTGGAGAACCAAAGACATGCTTCTGCTATAGCAAGGGGAGATGCACACGACCAAACACAGCACCCAACTGTCTGCATCAATGCCTTATCAATACCATATTCCAACATTGATATTTTATAATTATTACTTACAAATCTGCCCATTATTCAATGCCGTACTTGCGTCACGTCAGTAAAGTCATTGATAAAAAGCCCCCATAGTCCAGGAGAATCAGTTAATAGTTTGCCTTCATCTTTACATGATATGTTATCATTCATAACACCCGCTAAAGACGCACACATTTTCACTATCCAAACCTTTCCAACAGATTCGCCTTACATTTGGATCTGATTTAC
Source organism: Gadus chalcogrammus (assembly GCF_026213295.1). Lineage (NCBI taxonomy): Eukaryota > Metazoa > Chordata > Actinopteri > Gadiformes > Gadidae > Gadus > Gadus chalcogrammus. Next base: position 9,674,623 of record NC_079420.1, read on the forward strand.
CGCAGATTCATATTTGTAGGATTGTAGACTGTATGCTCAACACTACATGATTATTTCATTACTTTGATGTACAATCACAGGCAGAGACATAAGTGGAATTTAAAAGGTTAATACTTTATTCACAAAGGTAAGAGCATTACAACTTGTTCGTAGTGTTGATTCTCAGAGCATGGTGTGGGCTATCCTGTTGGGACACACACACACACACACACACACACACACACACACACACACACACACACACACACACACACACACACACACACACACACACACACACACACACACACACACACACACACACACACACACACACACACACACACACACACACACACACACACCATTGTTTTAGAAATGTGGCAACGACAGACAAACGCATGTATTGATCTCTGTTTGGCTGTTCAGGGGAAACACGTTAGCACAACCAGATGGCCTACCTCCTCCGACCCATGCTGTCCTTCAAAAACCGGAGAAGCAGCAAACACCCAGCTTGCTTCCCTTTAAAGGGGGAGGAGCAACCGTCTCAACCAATGGGGGAATCCGGTCAATCATCTCGTTAGAGGAGCCAGATTCCCACACAGCATAGGGAAGGAAAACAGGAAGATTGGTTTAATCCTCATGGCTTGTATGTGCATGTATAAACAAGTTGGAATAAGTCAGTTAACCTAGTATAAATGCACATTTTAAATCCACCATGTAACACTCTGTGTGCTGCTCTAAAAAACCTCCTTCAACTTCTAACAGGCCTACATTAAGACACACAGTAGAATAGAGTAGAACAGAATAGTACATGAAAGAATAGTACAGAATAAGACTCTATTGTCTATCGCTATCGGCTTCACCCCAGTGATATAAACAACGTAGGCCTATTACATCCAGTAACGCATGACCAACACATCAGACGTTGTACTTGATCGCAGCGTTTCATCAGGTCTTACTCAACAGAACGACTGGTACAAACAATCACTTTGTTCATGTTGCGTTCGGCGCAGTGGGGTTTTCAAAAACGCCGGAAGACCTGAAGCCCTTCATGGAGAGGCGCTGGGCTCTCTCTGTGGAAGGAAGGAGGAGGAAAAGTTTCCTGATGATCCCATCGTCAAACACGACAGTGCGCAGCAGTCTGTTAAATGTAATCCTGGGAATAGTGAGCTTATTGAGCGGAGCTGCCACAGACGTTTGGCTCCCAGCAGTTTGGACAGGCGAGTGCGTGCGTGTGTGTTTTTGTCTGTATGTATGTGTGTTTGTATGCCAGCATGTGTTCATCTGTGTGTGTGTGTGTGTGTGTGTGTGTGTGTGTGTGTGTGTGTGTGTGTGTGTGTGTGTGTGTGTGTGTGTGTGTGTGTGTGTGTGTGTGTGTGTGTGTGTGTGTGCGTGTGTGTGGTCGTGTGTGTCTGTGTGTGCAAGCATGCGTGCATCTGTGTGTGTGTGTGTGTGTGTGTGTGTGTGTGTGTGTGTGTGTGTGTGTGTGTGTGTGTGTGTGTGTGTGTCAGTGTGTGGGGGGGGGGCTCTTCTCATACAAAGGTGCTGTGCTGCTCCGCCCTAGCACTCGTTTAATCTCCGGGTTGATCTAACGGCGCGGTGGAAACCAAATGGGGGATCCTATCTGAGCCCATCGGTTTCACTGCGCCGCCCGCTGATGTATCGCATCGATCTGAACAGGGCCCCCGCTAATCAGAATCATGGGAAAATCAATAACTGGCAAGGCCCGCGGGGTCCAGTTCATGCTCTGGTGCAGTGCTCATCTGAAGTAAACTTGCATCTCCTCAAGGTATTCATCCATTTACTTTAATAAGATCAACAACGACTGAGCACAGATCAGGGAGGGGGGCCAGAGAGAGAGAGAGAGGGAGGGAGTGAGAAAGAGGGAGCGAGGGGAGAGAGAGGTGGGAGAGAGGAAGTGAGGGGCCAGAGAGAGAGAGAGAAAGAGAGAAAGAGGGAGAGAGAAAGAGGGAGCGAGGGGAGAGAGGGGTGGGAGAGAGGGAGAGAGAGAGAGAGAGTGAGAGAGTGAGATAGAGAGAGAGAGAGAGAGAGAGAGAGAGAGAGAGAGAGAGAGAGAGAGAGAGAGAGAGAGAGAGAGAGAGAGAGAGGCTTGATGAACCAGGGCTGTCAGTGCGACGGAAGTGTGCTGGGGGGCTGCAAGGCTTCCGTCACTCGGGGGCATGATGAGATGGATCCGCAAGTCACTGACCCCACCCCTCCCATATTCAGAGGGAAAAACCCTCCCACAGGGATGTCTGCCTCCCCCCTCCTCCCGCCTCCCCCCCACCCCCTTCCCACCTCACTGTCCTCCCCTCTGATCCGTCTCCCCCCCTGGCTGAGCTGCGGATGTGTGTTTGCTCTGACCAGAATGGTGCTGTTCAGTTTTGGGCCCTCTTTGGATTTCATCTGACCTTTACATTAATCCAGTTAGTCCCCAGTGAGATCCAAGAACTCTCTGTTACCTGGCGACCCTGAGGTGTCCCTGAGTGAGACGCCTCACCCTAACCGCTCCCGACGAGCTGGCTGTGAGCTTGCATGGTTGTCACCGCCGTCAGTGTGTGATTGGGGGAAAGAATGTTGTAAAACGCTTTGAGTGGCCACTGGTTAGAAAAGCGCTGTATAAATGCAGTCAGTTTGCAACGAGCACCGCGAACGTCGAGGAAGACTGAAAGCTAAAGGAGTCGTTCGACCATTGTTTTTAACAGGGCTATACATTCGTGAGGGACGCCTGTGTCGTGTTTGATATCACACCGCAGCCACAACCTGCGGCCGGGAACGCAGATCTGGGACGGGGGAGGGTAGGGGGGAGGGGAGAGGGGAGGGAAATAGGAGGGAGCGTTAAGAAGGCCGTCGGGAACGGGAGGAGGAATTAAACAGAAGGATGCATTGAAAACGGTTTGGAGTTTGAAAACACACCAGAGACAGCCGCCTCCAACAGGAGGGACAATCGGTTCTCCGCCAGCGGCCATCTTCACAGGAGGGAGGGGAGGGAGAGAGGGGAGGGGAGGAGGGGAGGGATGCTGGGGAGGGAGGAGAGGGTGGGGAGGAAGGGAGGGAGAGAGGGGAGGGAGGGAGGGAGGGGAGGAAAGAAGGGAGGAGAGGGAGAATAGGAAGGGAGAGGAGGGGGGGAGAGAGGGGATGGGGAGGGAGGGGAGGGGAGGAGGGGAGGGATGCTGGGGAGGGAGGAGAGGGTGGGGAGGAAGGGAGGGAGAGAGGGGAGGGAGGGAGGGAGGGGAGGAAAGAAGGGAGGAGAGGGAGAATAGGAAGGGAGAGGAGGGGGGGAGAGATGGGGATGGGGAGGGAGGGGAGAGGAGGGGAGAGGAGGGGGATCCCACCACAAACATCTGGGATGCTTGCCAACACATCTGAATGTCTCTTCACCTTTGGAGCCTTGCCACATACCCAGAAACCCAGAGTACCATACTCCCCCCCCCCCCCCCCCCCTCTCCAGTCCCAGCTCTCCTACTGGGAGCCGTCCCAGCAGTGGAGCAGCCTCTTTAGTGGGCACGCCATAGAACCCAGAACAATAGCGGGAGATAAAAGAGTATGCGGGTGGAAACAAGGAGAAGCCGCCCGTGACCAATGAGCGAGAGAGAGCGAGGGGGGGGGGGGGGGGGGGCGTACAATTAAACGCAGCGACACCATAGGAGAGTTCTGACGCGCCTCTCGACCAATCAGGTTAAAGGGGGGAATGGCCGACGGGCGGTATCACAGGTCACCTGTCCCCTTGAAGATGAGCTATCGAGTGCCAACGCAGCAATATTACACAGCACATCATCAGGGGGGGGGGGGGGAGGCAGTGAAGTAGGGGGTTGGGGGGGGGGGGGGGGGGATTAGCAACGCTGGCACTCAGGTCCCATCCCTACAAGAAGGGGGAGGAGGGGGGAGGAGGGGGGAGGGGGGGGGGAACGGAACAATAATGGGCAGCATTAAAGAGTGATAAACACCTCGGCATCGCGATGACTGTCAGAACATCAGAGCTGTCGCGGCCGCCGTCCGTCAGCGCGACGCCGCGGGCGCGGACCAGTCAAGCGGTGAGACATTACGGAGGCTGGGAAACAGGTGTTGCCATAGTTTCTAATTACTCTCGTCTATCAATTATGCAGCGGTCCCTGCGAGTCCCGGGGTCCAGCCAAGGAGGCGGCGGCGGCGGCGGTGGCGGCGGCGGTGGCGGCGGCGACGGCGGCGGCGGCGGCAGCGGTATGGATGCTGTGTCTCTGTGCTACGCAACAGCTGGAGCTCAGCGGTAGGCCGAGCTGCAGGGGTCCGGGCGTATCCCCCCCCCAAGGTCCCCCTGCTTCTGGGGGGGGGGGGGGGGTACGCCCGGTGCAATCTGTTGGTTTATGAGACGTTGTGATGAGTCTCCTTCTGGGAGAGAGTAAGAATAAATACGACGGTTGTGTGTTAATTCTACCGATACGACTGCTTTTAGGAGCGGAGAGGTGATCTTTCTTCCCCTAGCAACAGTGGTTGATTTACTGCACCCCTTGTGTGCCTGTGCGTGCGTGCGTGCGTGCGTGCGTGCGTGCGTGCGTGCGTGCGTGTGTGTGTGTGTTTGTGTTTGTGCGTGTGTCTGTGTGTGTCTGTGTGTGTGTGTGTGTGTGTGTGTGTGTGTGTGTGTGTGTGTGTGTGTGTGTGTGTGTGTGTGTGTGTGTGTGTGTTTGTGTTTGTGCGTGTGTCTGTGTGTGTCTGGGGGGGGTATGTGTATGTGTGTGTTTGTGCGTGTGTCTGTGTGTGCCTGTGTGTGTGTGTGTGTGTGTGTGTGTGTGTGTGTGTGTGTGTGTGTGTGTGTGTGTGTGTGTGTGTGTGTGTGTGTGTGTGTTTGTGTGTGTGTTTGCAGGAGGGGTTTTGTTGTGTGGGTGTGAGTGTCTGTGTGTGTGAGGGTGTTTGCATGTAGGTGTGCGTGTACAAATATGTGTGTGTTAACGTGTGTGAGTATGTACATTTGCATATATGTTTTTATGTTTGTGTGGGTGTATGTGTCTACATGTACATGTGTGTGCATGTGTGTGCCTGTATGTGTGTGTCTGTGTGTGTGTGTTTGTGCTCTAGGCTCGGGCGCAGGTGCACTGCTGTTTTTCTGTTTTCACTTTTCAAACTGTAACCGTCTCCCAAACACTCGTGGTTTCAGACCATGTTTTGCAGCAGCACACACAGCCACACACACACACACACACACACACACACACACACACACACACACACACACACACACACACACACACACACACACACACACACACACACACACACACACACACACAGCCACACACACACCAGCACCCACACAAACATACACACACACCCCCACACACACACACACTGAACCTGTGCGCAGCCAATCAGAAGCCAAATCACAAAAACATTATGCTAATGTCCTCGCAGACATCTGGTTCTAAGTGTTCATTTGGGGCTTCATATCAATCATGGGGGAAGCGAGGCTACCTGTTCCAAGGACACGCGCACACGACAAACGCCCCATCCCCATCATTCATTCTGTCCGTCTGTCCAGTAAATCTACCTGGTTATGTTAGCTCCGCGGTTGATAGACATCTCAGTAGTTTGACTGAAAGGTGAGCTTAACATCCCAGGGAATAGTACAAAAAACGGAAAAAAATAATTCCATTGAATTCGATGTTCTTATTTTAATATCGACGAGACTTCAGCTCTGAATCTATAGACTAGAGTCGACTGTGCTGTAACACTACAACATGATGACATTATGTTTTCTGTGCATGTCTCGGGTCTCGTCGGGGTGCATGCGTTGACACGCTTTGTGCTTCATTTGGATATTTCATGGATGCCTGCTTCTTCTCTGCTTTGTCTTCTTATCTTTTTTGTATTTCAGCTCCTTTTTTCTTTTCCCTCGAGTGGCTTCTGCCACCATTGAGAGTAGGAACGCTCTTAATGACTTGCCTGGTTAGCCTCCTAAGCCCCAGGCCCTTTTGTGGTTAATAGTCGCCTAAAATGAAATGCCCAAATAAATCAAGACTAGCTCTACATCTGTCTGGTTTACATGCATGAGTTGGGGCAATTACCATCAGGGCTGTGAACCTGTCACTATCACCATTTCAGACTAAACCAACAGATAGCATTATTAAAGTACAATCAATAAATTTTATCAATAGCGATTATTTTCTGTGTGTGCACTTCACTTGCAAGATGCAAAGCACTTTAGAGCTCATGAATTGTTATTTGAAACCTGAACACGCCAAGGATCTTTACACCTGCACTATTCACACTTCTCCATTAGCAGCCTTGACTGGCTTGAGTTGTTGCTATTTTCAGAATTTGTTATATAAAGATAAATTCCCTGAATGGATCTACTAATGGATTGGTTTGTGTTTATTCTTGAAATTCTCTAGTGAGGAATAGTTATGGAGTAAAAAGCTGCGTTAGAAATGTCACATAGGGCAGCTTTAATACTGCAACAACGTATAGCATGGGACATCACTGTCAGACCGTGTCAGGAATGATCGGGACTTTGAGACGGCGGTACATTCTTTACTCGGTCTCTCTCCCTCCCTCTTTTATGTAACACCACGCCTGACATGCTTGTTATGTGCAGACAGGGCTGTCAGACATTTCAAATTACACTCCAGCTGACCGCCTCAGTCATGTCACTCAAACATCCCGAGAGGTGGAGGAGATAAGTGTTGATGCTTCAGCTTGTGGTTTATCTCAGATTGGAGAAGGATGGTGGGAGGGGGCCAATTAAATCTCTAGGTCGATTGAGATCTATTAACCAAGCCTAATGTTCTTTGCCTCACAATTATAGCCACTCAGACAACAATATAAACACATTTTTAGCTTCTTCCTAGTTTTTCATTCCCATAGACTTTTTTAAATGGAGCTTAAGTCCTAATAATATAGTATAAAGTAGAGGTATATAACTTTCTTGATAGAAAGAATCATGTGGTTAATCCATGATCGTTGTTGCTACCAGCACAACACTACTGCTTAGTATCTGTGTTCTTTCTCTGTAAGTTTAGAAAATAAATTCTTAATAAGGCTGGCAAAAATATTCCTAAGCAATCCTCGACGCCGAGGTCCCCAGTGGAACTGGTTTAACAACGGCAATGAAACGTCTCTATAAAGTCTAATATATATATCGGCTTCATTCTGGTTTATTCAATAATATTAAGTGAGATGATTCACTGAATGGATCGGGGCAGCCCACCTGCCAGTAAACTGCAGTCACACACAGTTAACCTCAAATGTGGAAGTCTTTCTGGGCCAATGAAGCGTCTGGAGCTCTGTCATCCGCAGTCATTGTCAAAGTTAGCACACATAAGAGCACACTTCAGGTCCCTCCATCCAGAGGCTAACTTAATATAATACATTTCTTTAATTTATCTCTCCGGAAAGAAGAATTCCAGATCCACGTCTCGGGCTCAAGGGTAAGCAGAACTAACTTATTATTCAACATACTCTATGATTATGAAAATCATGAGCAATTCTTTGGGGATTTGATTGCATTTACAACGTGTGTCCCGTCTTGAGTTGTAGAAAATGGCTTAAATTGTGGATGAAATATTCACATATATATACCCAACTACAATGTATGCATGTTCAGCTGTTGCGTTAATAATATGAAACTACAAAAAATGCCAATATAAAGTATAACCTGGACATTACTATATTATATAGTAGTGTAACATTAATAGCATACGCAGTCTTATTTGATGTCTTGTGTTCATTACATGTAATTATTGAACGTTAACTATATGTTGCAAGAACCCTTTACCCTTCATTGACTGTATGGTCGTCAAATACTTAAAATCATTAAGATATGGAAGCTAGCCAACAGCCCCTTGTTGTTTTGCTCAGACAGTGAATTCCAACAGCACAACAAGGCACAGCTGGCCGGCATCATTACTCTGTGTGTTGTTGTTGACACGCAGACACCTGGGCAGCGGCGGCATGTCTCTGCAGCCCCTCACTCCCGTGAACTGCGCCAGCCTCATCCAACCGGGCTGCACGCTGCTCCAGCTGGACGGGGATGTCCTGCTCTTCGGCCAGAAGGGCTGGCCCAAGCGCTCGTGTCCCACGGGGGTGTTCGCGGTGCGTCGGACGCAAGGCAAGCTCAAGCTGAGGGCCATCTCCTTCTCCAACGACTCCTGCTACATCCCGCCGCTCCGCTGCCCCGCCGTGGCCCGCATGGACCCCCGCGACGGCTTCCCCGAGGGCTACCTCATCCACGGGGGTCGCAACCCCAACAACGACATCTCGGCCAGCATGTACCTGCTGACGGTGGACAGCAGGGGGTGCAACCGCAAGCTGACGCTGCGCTGCCGGGAGCAGGAGCTGGCGGGGGAGCTCCCGGGGGCGCGCTACGGCCACAGCCTCAGCGTGGTGCGGAGCCACGGGAAGACGGCGTGCGTCCTGTTTGGGGGGCGGGCCTACAGGCCGGCGGGGGAGCGGACCACGGAGTGCTGGAACAGTGTGGTGGACTGCCCGCCCCAGGTGTTCCTGGTGGACCGGGAGTTCGGCTGCTCCTCGGCACACACCCTGCCGGAGCTCGGCGACGGCCAGTCCTTCCACGTGGCACTCGCCCGCGAGGACTCGGTCTACTTCCTGGGCGGCCACTCCACCTCCTCCGACGCCCGGCCCCCCCGCCTCGTCCGCCTGCGGGTGGAGCTGCTGCAGGGCGCTCCGGCGCTGTCCTGCGAGACCCTGGACACGGGCTGGTCCTCCACCAGCGCCGTGGTGCTCCGCCCCGGCCCCGCCCACAGGTACATCATCCTGGGGGGCTACGGCGCCGACTCGCAGAAGAGGATGGAGTGCAGCGCGGCGGTGCTGGACGACGACGGGATCCGCTTCGAGGCGGTAGACGCCCCCGCCTGGACGGCGGACATCGCCCACAGCCGCACCTGGTTCGGGGGGGCCGCGGGCGGGGGCAGCGCCCTGATCGGCGTCCCGTCCGAGGGGAAGGCCACCCAGCAGGACGCGCATCGCTTCTACGAGGTGGGCTTCCGGTCGGAGGAGGAGGGCGAGGAAGAGGAGACGGGGGGCGGGGCTCTGGGCTGCAGCCAGGGGTCCACCGACCTGGAGGAGTCGCCCCCCCTGGAGGACTCGGAGGAGCTGTACTTCGGGAGGGAGCCCCACGAGCTGGAGGACAGCAGCGACGGGGAGCAGGACACCTACAACGAGGACGACGAGGAGGACGAGTCCCAGGCCGGCTACTGGAGCCAGTGCTGCACGGGCTGCCAGCTGGACCCCGACACCTGGGAGCCGTACTACTCCACCGAGCTCCACCGGCCCGCCATGATCTTCTGCTCCCGGGGGCCGGAGGACGGCCACTGGGTCCACGCGCACTGCATGGAGCTGACCGAGAGCCTGCTGCTGCAGCTGTCCTGGGGGAGCACCAAGTACTTCTGTCTGGACCACGGGGGTCTGCCGCGGCAGGAGATGACCCCGCCCCGGAAGGTGCTGCCGATAAAGCACAGCCCCTTGAAGAGCAGCCAGAAGAAGAAGACCCCCATGCTGAAGATGAGCCCGGCCAAGAAGAGCTTCCTCCGGAGGCTGTTCCAGTGACGTCTCCGCCCGTCAGCGGAGGCAGTACTGTGGTGGTGGTGGTTGTGGTGGGGTGGGGGGCAGGTGGTGGTGTCATCAGGGTGCGTTATCTGCCCACACAGTCATCCCCCTCTTCAGAGCAGTTGTTATGTTTATCGTGGTTAAGTGTGGATTCACTTCTGTTTTAATTCAAAACTGAATGTTCATTTTCTGGATTTACTTTTGTAATAAAATGAATTAATATAATGTATTTGCGTCGCCTCGCTGTCTGATAGTTTCGGTCTGCGAATGAAAAGGATCAATTTTGTGGAGAAAATCTGTCTTTTACTAGCTTCTTTAATCGCTGATGGAAAATTTATATTGTTTATTTCCACTGTCGGTTCTCTTTTAAAACAAAACAAAACACAGTGCACACATTACACCGACATCGTAATGAGTGTGAACCCATTACATACACAGAAAGCTTGTTACTACAATAATTGACATCTTATGTCGCAACATTTAACCATAAATTGGATTCTAATTGAGGTTGAAAGGTTGTTTGCTTTCTGTGCGTATCGTTTGGATGATAATTAGTTTTGAAACAAATTCATTAAATGAAATTCAATGCAGTGCCTTATGAAGTCCAACAACATGTCAGAAATACTATGCAGAACATACATTTTATTTGAATAACTTTATTCTGGAAAATACAACACACATGTTGAAAATAGACAGCAAGAAAATATGTTGATAAGCGATCAAATATAAAAAGTATCCAGTCCATAGAAGACGAGACAAGAGGCAAGATAATCCAGTCAATCAATCAATCGAGCAAAGAAAAGCTTTCTTCCACTCTGTTGGTTCACCTTCCTCTGTAAGTCCCCACAAGCAGAAAACATATGCAAAATAAGGCATGATAAACTGTATAATAAGGAGCTCATGAAATATGCTCAGGACAAAGACAACAGGGTGTAATGCTTCATAACAAACCGTGCAGTGTTTCTGTTGTCTCAACAAAAGGTCAGCGTACGGTCTATTTCATGTTCTGAGGTAGAATACATATTATTTCTCTCTCCCCATGGCGCAAAACAAGTAAAGGAGATAAAATTGGTTCAAAGTGACCCGATGTCCCTCAGGGACCCCAACCAGAGAACTAAGTAATCATTTTCAGAGGACGCTCGCGAAGCAAAGATCATTTTGGTCTCTGTGATTCCATTTTTGTTCAAGCCCAAATGATATATTAATACCTGGGCCATAACTGGAGACTCTAACACAATTTCTAGGCAATGACTTACAGTGGTTTCATCTGTTTCCATAAATAATCTCTCTGTATAAATGTATAAATGTGCCATAGCCGTGCAATACAATAAACTGCTCCATATTTCATCCGAGGATGGAGAGAGAAAAAACCTTTCAGCGGGAAACACCAAAGAGCCCCCAGTCTCTTATATCTGCACTCTGTGAACCTCGGCGATGTGTTGCACATAATTTAAAGTGTATATTGTAATGGTATGTAGATAGTAGTGCAGATAAATGCACACAATAATAAATCGACCCATATAAAATACACAACTGCTACACATCCAAAATATAGTATAAAACGTTGTGTATTCTTTTTAATGAAAGACATGATAATTGATAAAAAATAGATAGTATATTGAGTATATTATGAGTATAATTGGCCGTTTTAAAAACCTGGAGCATCCAGACACATATCCACATCGCCCTCAGCCACAGCCGGTTCAAAGCAGGCGTTCAAAACCCTGGCAGAGTTTTTGTGAGCCTCCATATACTTCTGCAAGTATTTAGAAGTGTAGAGCCAGTGATGTTTCAGAACATCCTCCAGCTCAAAGACCTTAGACTGGCGGGCGTTCATCTTACGAAAACGCCGAAACAGTTTGTTGGCCGACTCGTTCCCCTCGCTCGCCCAGGCCCCGATGGAGCCGTCCCTCTCTATGATCTCCGGCACGTGGGCCAGGGTCTTGTGCAGGTAGTTGGTGATCTTCCCGTTGTACCTGTAGCTGAACGTGGAGGCCAGGAGGTCCGCGAAGCGCTGGGAGTTGAAGCTGTAGCGGCACAGCTGGTCGGGGCACTCCGTGGCTGGGCTGGTGGCGCGCCACACCGGCTTCATCTCCAGGTAGATCTCCATCAGCTGCCTCAGGGCCTGGCGCCGGCTCTCCGACGGCACCAGCTCGCACACCGCCTCCACCGCCTCCACGCTCATCAGCTTGCGGGCGTAGTTGCCGTTCATCCTCATCACCGGCTTGAGCTTCATGGTCTTCCTCAGCTGCTTGTCCAGAGCCGCCCTCCAGCTCCGCCGCTCCTCCCGGCTGGGGTTGGTCTTCTGGAACACCTCGCCGATCTCGTCCTGGAAGATCTTGTAGAACTCGGTGGCGTTGCCGATGTCGCAGTGCAGCGCGTCCAGCGTGGGGTGGGTCTCCAGGAAGGGCTTGGCGGAGATCCCCTTCACCCGGTCCCTAAGCTCGTCGGCGGACTCCGAGAAGGGGTTTGTCCTCCAGGTCTCGTAGCGCTCCAGGTTCTCCTGGTGGCTGCGGGTGACGGAGTGGAGCACCATGTTGCGGGCGGCATCGGCCCGGGTGGAGTCGCAGAGCGTGCAGACGTAGGTGGAGCCGGAGGCCTCCATGCCCTCCACGTCCCGCACCATCTTCTCGTCGTAGCCCGATCCCCGGAAGCGGAAGCTGAAGAGCCGAGAAAGCCCGCCGATGGAGAGGATGAGGCGGCTGCGCTTTATGGCGCTGCGCTCGGCCGACACGGGCCCCAGGACGGCGGTCAGCGTCTCGTGGTCCGACTCGTCCACGAACATGAGGCACAGTGGCTTACAGGACATCTCCGAGTTGGGCTTCGGCTCCTGGAAGATGATCACCTCCTCAGCGTTCCCCGCTTCCTCTCCGTCGTCGGCCACGCGCAAGGAGACGGACATCACGGTGAAGGAGAAACGCACCGCCTTCTCCGGGACGGCCGGCCCCCCGCCGTGCTTCTCGCTCACGTCCCCCATGCCGTCGCAGGACTCCTTGATCATGACGGAGAAGCCCTCGGTGCAGGCGCTGTCCTCCAGCCCTTGCTGCCTCAGCCCGTCCATGATGTCCTCCTCCAGGTCCTTGAGCGCCGACGCCAGCGCCACGTCGTAGCGGAAGCGGCGGGTGATGGTGTCGGCGGGGGCGTCGTCCACCGAGGCCGCCCAGCCCGAGAGCCCGTCGATGATGCCCACGTGGCAGGACGGCGAGACGCTCGCCAGCGCCGGCTGCCACTCGAAGGCGTGGAACCCCGGGAGGAGCTCCTTTTCGGCGGCCCGGAGGGCGTGCAGCGGCTGGAAGATCTGCCGGCCGCTGGTGGCCTTGACGGTGCGGTACATCTTGTGGTACTGGCTGCAGCTCAGGAAGGTGTTGACACGGATGGCCAGGCACACGGCGGCGTGCAGCCCGAAGCATCTGGCTGCAGCGGGGGGGGGGGACCAGCAGAGAGACAGGGGACAGTGGGGGAAGAGAACGGACTATATTAGTACGGATTAGTGGTCTCATCAAAATCTCATACAAAGCACCGTTCTCGTACGATGTTCATCGTTAGACATCTCAGTAATTGGTCGTATCCTATGTCATGAGGGGTCAGGGGGTGACAGGGGGAAAGCGGCTGAAGTGATGAATTAGCTGCAGATTAAAACAGACACCATCTGGTCTCAATTCCCCAGAGCATGCCCCTCGTAATTTGCAGACACAAGAGCGGCTGATGTTGTTGTGATACTAACAGCCCGATGACAAGGGTTGTTATTGAGCATCAAAAGGAAAGCTAGAGACAAAGAGACAAATGAAAGACAGAACATGTGCAAGTGGGAAAGGGGGTTTGGGGGGGTGGGTTGTAGTCAACATAATAACAGACGGAAATAAAACAGTCGTGAAAGGCTTTTCAAGCAGGAACCTCGACTCACTTCATGTCCTTCACTGGCTAGAAAGCTTTATCGTTTATTTGATTGTGTTTGCTCTATGACAGAAAGGGACCTTAGAGACTCTTCCACCGCCGTCTTACCTTGCATTATGGCCTCCAGTTCGTCCGCCTTGCGGTGTTCGTTGTTCGACCTCAGCGCCAGGAGGAACAAGGTGAGGCACACGGCCTTCACGTCGCCACCTTCCTCCTTCTCCGCAAACTGGTTCACCTCGCACCTCAACCCCCGCAGTCGGTGCTTCTGGGCCCGGCGGGTCAAGGACAGCAGATGCTGCCGGGGTCGCCCTCCTTTGTTGGGGGTCAGGTCGTCGCAGGCCGGCGGCGGCGTCCCCCGCCCGCCCTCGTCCTCCCGCTGATGGGCCTCGCAGTGGGCCCGGAACCCGTCCAGCCTCACCTGCTCCCCGCAGGTCCTGGTGGGGCAGCGGAGCGGCAGGGAGTTCAGCAACGCCAGGAAGACGTTCGCCGGCGCCGTGAGGTCCAAGGCGGAGCAGGGCTGGCTGCAGGCCGGGCAGTAGGGGCCCAGGGCGCGGCAGTACCGGACGATGCAGCCGTGGCAGAAGACGTGCCGGCACGGGGCCTGGACCGGCTCGGAGAGCAGGTGGTGACACACCTGGCAGGTGACGGAGCGGACCAGGTCCACGGGCAGCTGCTCCGAGAGGAGCCGGGTGCCCAGGTGATCTCTCTGGCAGTGGGTGAACCCTTGGACCCGGTGTTCCCTCGGCCTTCTGGTGCTGGCCTGGGGCTGGAGGCCGGGGCCTGGGTGGTGGTGGCGGTGCTGGGACACGGGTCTGAGAGGTCTCCGATCGCTGCTGGAGGTGCCGTCAGACGGGTCCCACTTGCACCTCTTCGCCAGGGTCTTGCCTCTGGAGGGCCCCCTCTTCTTCTTCTTCCTCTTCCGGCCGAGTCGTTGGAAGGACGAGGTCTTCCGGGGGTGGCAGAGGGAGCACAGGGCCGAGTGGGGGGTCCACTCGGGGACCCGGAGCGGGGTGAAGCTGCAGAACCCCCCCCCGCGCATCACGGTCATCCAGCAGCGCTGGCAGAACGACGGGGGGTGGACGCTCTCGAGGTCCCCCGTCACGTCCACCTTGAAGACCTTGCGGATGACGTCCGGCCAGGTGGTGAACTTGCAGCCCATCCTGCTCAGGGCGTGCCGGCACGATTCCCCCAGACCCCCCTGGACCGCGCGCTCCGGCCCCTTCACCTTCCGCAGAGCGGAGCCACACAGTCGGCAAAGACACCTGCAGGGGGAACACAAGCAGCGGTGAAACGCTACTGTACTACCCAGACAGACATGCAGCCATATCCCCCCCCCAGACAGACATGCAGCCATATCCCTCACCACAGCCCTGAAATAAATTACAATTAATTTCTCTTTTTTTTAATAATGAGTCTATTTGTATTCCGTTTTTTTCATAATGAATCTTTATTTGCATTCCTTCTCTAGAATGTAATTATTTTAAAAGGCTTCTTCCAGTAGCATTAACATTTAATTGTGCAATTTAGCATCCACGTGTTGAATACAAAATAGTTCCTTCATAGTTCCTTTTAAAGAGGGCTTAAATAAAGATGAACTTTGCCAAAGTGACACCATATCACACATCTGTACACGGTGGAATAGTATAGTTCAGTCAGATACACGCACACACACATACCTGAGTTTCTCCATGTGCAGGTCCATCTCCTGCAGCTTACGATCTACCCTGTGGCCCGGCCCTTCCACGTTCTCCTTGCTCTTCCCCCCCAGACACAGTTTCATCACACTCCCAGGGAGACCCAGGTGACCCTCCTCCCCCGACCAGGGGTCAATGGCAGCGGCAGCGGCGGGGGCGGGTAGGACCTCCGGCGGGGTTGCGATCCTGGGGGCCGTCTCGCTGGCCATGGTGTCCTCGTCGGTGGACCTCACCCTGAACAGTTTGAACTTCCAGTGGGAGAACTTCAGGTAGGGATGCTGCAGCTCATCCGGCATGGATGACCGCGGGCAGTCGGTCTCCGGTTGCTCCGCCTGGACACTGCCTCTCTCCACTGCCATGGTGCGGTGTTAGAGTCCCAGCCTGGAGTAGGGAGGAGAGGGAGAGAGAGAGACAAGGGAGGAGATTATGGTATGGATGTATTTAAGATACAGGAGGAGTGAAGAGGAGAGGAAAGGGAAGAGGAAAAGGGGAGAAGGGAGAGGAGAGGTGAGGGAGGGGCGAGGAGAAAGGAGTGGAGAGAGGAGGGGGGAGTAGAGAAGGGGAGAGGAGAGGAGACAGGAGAGGACAGAGGGGAGAGGAGAGGGGGAGAGGAGAGGGGGGACATCCGAAGAGAGGGTGTGGAGAGATAATGATAGAATAGGAAAAGATGGGGAGAATGGAGGAGAGATGGAGGCCGAGAGAGACAGGCAGGGCTTAGTTTCATCGTCTATTAGAGTATGACATTTTTTTAGCCGGCTGTAAAAGCCTATTATTGGATGTAGAGGAGACTTAGTTATAAAAACCCTTGGATGCCCACAGTGCCTTGACACTATTCAGACTACGGCGTAACCTCGCAGCTGACTCCATTCAGTTTGAATTAGGACAGGAGAAGCAGCCTCAAATCCCTTCCGCCCGTATGGTAATGAGCACTGACCTACAGCGCCCTACCACTCTGGAAGAGGAATTTAATTATCCTCATGAAATACATGAAATACATTAATTCGGGCAACAATATACATTCACAAATTAATTCCTCTCGTACCTGAAGCGTTTTTCATGCCGTTTTTCATTTCACTTGTATAATTGAATTTCATTTTATGCTATAAGTCGGCTAATTTTGCAAATTCACTTTTCTTTCAACAGTCAAATTCTCTTTGTTATGGTTCCAGGAACATCTGATGACTTCCAAAACCCTTAAAGCCTTTATCAAACTTCCTCAAAAGGCACTTTGAAAAGGCTCTTTTGAGGAAGGTGAACGAAAACTGAATAATAAAACTCTCCCCAAAGAAATTGACCAAGATTCAGCCCAAACTACTGACAGACAGTGATGAACCTGCTAGCCTCATCGATAACGATACGATGGATCGATTCTTATATCATTCGCCTGATCTGCTCCCTCACGGTGAAGTTCATAGGATAGGCAACGAATCATCAAACAGATCCTATGAATCCTGAGATCCCGCTTCCCGGTCTTACCATGGCACCAGCAGCGGCCCGCCGGCCTCACCCAGGTCCTGCTATCCATCCCTGTGCGACCGTCCTTTCATGTGCTCATGGCCCGCCAGGCATCACTGTGACATCCTCCTTCATTTCTCAACTCACTCTCTGTGTTATTATTTCACGAGCTACTGAATCTACCCTGAGACAAACAGCTGAGACTGGGCAGGATGTGTGTGTGTGTGTGTGTGTGTGTGTGTGTGTGTGTGTGTGTGTGTGTGTGTGTGTGTGTGTGTGTGTGTGTGTGTGTGTGTGTGTGTGTGTGTGTGTGTGTGTGTGTGTGTGTGTGTGCCTGTGTGTCTGTGTGCCTGGATGCGTGCCCATGTGTGTGTGTGTGTGCCTGTGTGCCAGTGTATATCGGTCCGAGCCCATGTTTGTGTGTCTTTCTGTATGCCTGCATTCGTGTGTGCGTGCCGATGTGTCTCTGTGCGTGTCTGCGTGCCTGTGTGTGTGGATGCGTTCCCATGTGTGTGTGTGTGTGTGTGTGTGTGTGTGTGTGTGTGTGTGTGTGTGTGTGTGTGTGTGTGTGTGTGTGTGTGACTTTGTGCCTGTGTGTGGATGTGTGCATATGTGTGTGTGTGTGTGTGCGTGCCCAAGTCTGTGGACGCGGTCCAGTATTTGTGTGTGCAGGGGTGCGAGCCAGTATGAGTGTGTGTGTGTGTGTGTGTGTGCGTGCGTGCCCATGTGTGTGTGTTTCAGCTTCGCCCCTACCTTGTTGTGTTCAGCGTCAGCTGGCTGCAGCTCCCTCGGGGGTCTCCTCTCTGCATGAGGGCACAAGGGAAGCCTTGGAGCCTGGCTCAGCCTCGCTGGGCTCAGCCTCCGCGTGGAGCTTTATGTCTGGAGACTAGCCGGCTCAGCTGGCTGCGCGGAGAGCAGCGTGGCTTGGTTTGGTGGGATTGCTCCCATCTCCCTCCATGGCTCTGCTATTTATACTGAGGTCCCAACAGTCACTTCAGGCCACCTGACACTGCAGCTGATGTGGAGGAAAGATGTGGTAAACTCACACACACACACACACACACACACACACACACACACACACACACACACACACACACACACACACATGTGTAAATGCACACAAACACACACAAAAACAAATACATGTGAACGCACACACACACACACATAGACACACACATGAACAAACATCACACACCCACATGTAAACGCACAAAAACATACACACAAACACACACACGTAAACACAGACGTACACACATCCATTCAGAAAGGAACACACAAATGTATGTTTATGCTTGTAACACACATTATGTACGTACACATAAACACACACACACACACACACACACACATACACTTGTAAACACACTCACACCCACACACAAACACATAGACACACGCACACACACATGTAAACACACACACATAAAGAGACACAAACACACATAAACACAAACACGAACACGCACAATACAAACACACACACCAGACCCCAGGAAGATACCGCTTCACCACAATGGGGGATCCTTGGTTTCTGACAGGAGGAGGGGGGGTGTTGTTCTGTTGAACTACCACCTGTAGATCGGTGTCAGCAGGTGGTCCTGGTCTGAGACGGAGGGCCGTGTCTGGTGAGAGGCCCCCTCTAGACAGAGATGTGTTGAATTCACACACACACACACACACACACACACACACACACACACACACACACACAGTCACACACACACACACACACACACACACACACACACACACACACACACAGTCACACACACACAGTCACACACACACACACACACACACACACACACACACACACACACACACACACACACACAAACACGCATACACATGTAAATACACACATGTCAACACACACACACACACACACAGACACACACACACACACACACACAGAGAGGCCCCTTCTGCACAGAACAAAAATCAACTGTCTCACGCTGTGCACAACACACAAAACGTGTCAGGGCTTTTAATGTGGCGTTCTCATACCGTAATGGGATTAATATGGCAGAATCGAATCAATGTTTACATTTACATTTCCCATCATCTTTTTTTCAATGCATACGTTCTAATTACTCATGCGATACTTAAAGTATCTCCCCTGCTTATCGTTCGGTCGCCATTCAAAGTGCTCCTTTAAGTAGAGCGCATTAATGTGATGGGATTTCGCCACGGGTGGAAAGAGTATTTGCCCAAGATCGGCCTTGTTTGTAATTATCCAAGAGATGAATCTGGTCGAGGGGCCGCAGGGGGCCGTGGCTGTTGTGTTGCAAGTGGCAGCCAAGCCATTAGCCACACAGTCAGCCGCCTCCAAACAAGCTGCTTTCGTTCTACTCTGTTTAGCCAGTGGGCTGAGCACCACCATCCCAGTGGGCTGAGCACCACCATCCCAGTGGGCTGAGCACCACCATCCCAGTGGGCTGAGCACCACCATCCCAGTGGGCTGAGCACCACCATCCCAGTGGGCTGAGCACCACCAGCCCAGTGGTTCTCTAACCAGGGCTACACCCAGCCTCCACCCAGCCCTGCACTGCGAGCAGCCCAGGCCCCCAGCCAGCCCTCCGCCCTCCGCCCAGCGCTACATACAGCCATCAATCTTGAGCAGCGCAGCCCGGTATCCAGACTCCACCCAGCCCTGAACTCAGCCTCCACCCACCCCTCCACCCACCCCTCCACCCAGCCCTCCACCCAGTCCTCCTCCCTGCCCTCCACCCATCCCTCCAACCACCCTCCACCAACCCTCCACCCACCCTCCACCCAGCCCTGAACTCAGCCTCCACCCACCCCTCCACCCAGCCCTTTACCCAGCCCTCCACCCAGTCCTCCTCCCTGCCCTCCACCCATCCCTCCAACCACCCTCCACCAACCCTCCACCCACCCTCCACCCACCCAACCCTCCTCCCAATCCTCCACCCAGCGCCCAGCCCCAGACCAGACCCTGGAGGGAGGGCAGATGAACGTTAGCTGGGTGCCGCCGCCTCCACCACCCGTCACTCGGTGTGACGGAGGCCCAGCCAGGAGCAGTGGTGTAGCTCAACCCAGCTCTGTGTGAACGCAGGCCACTGACCACGCCTCGGTTTGTGTGGAACGTGTTTGATTATGAGCTGCTGAGGGTGGAGGAGGAGGTGCTGGTGGTGGTGGAGGAGGTGCTGGTGGTGGTGGAGGGGGTGCTGGTGGTGGTGGAGGAGGTGCTGATGATGGAGGAGGAGGTGCTGATGGTGGAGGAGGGGGTGCTGGTGGTGGTGGAGGAGGTGCTGGTGGTGGTGGAGGAGGTGCTGATGATGGAGGAGGAGGTGCTGATGGTGGAGGAGGAGGTGCTGATGGTGGAGGAGGGGGTGCTGGTGGTGGTGGAGGAGGTGCTGATGATGGAGGAGGAGGTGCTGATGGTGGAGGAGGAGGTGCTGATGATGGAGGAGGAGGTGCTGATGGTGGAGGAGGGGGTGCTGGTGATGGAGGAGGGGGTGCTGGTGGTGGTGGAGGAGGTGCTGGTGATGGTGGAGGAGGTGCTGATGGTGGAGGAGGGGGTGCTGGTGGTGGTGGAGGAGGTGCTGGTGGTGGAGGATCGGGTGCCCGCGATACACCAGACACAAAGCAAGCAACGCTCATTTCCAAGCCTAAACGGATGATGGATTACGGCGAGATTGGCCGTGTCTATTTATAGTATGATATTTCCATTCATCATGCGAGCCCACTGCCCACGTTTTGCTCACGTGACACACATACATGCATGCATGCATACAAACAGATATGCACACGCACACACACACAGACACACACACAAACACGCGTGTTTCCGCAAACACACACACTCACGCAAACTTCACACAGACTCACACAAAGTACACATTTACATACACACACACCCAGTACACATATACACACAGTGCAATCATCCACACAGTACAAACGCACACAAAAACAGACACACAAAAGGTACACGCTATACACGGTACACACATAAACTGGCGCACATGCACAGACACACAAGCAAATGTGTTTGTGTCTGTGCGTGTGCGTTTGTGTGTGTGTGCTTGTGTGTGTGGCCAGTTTGTGTGTGTACTGTGTGTATGAGTGTACCTTTTGTGTGTGTTGTGTTCCAGCACACAGACACACACACTCGTTTATGTGTGTGCTGGAACATAATAAACACACACACACACACACAAACACACACACACACATACGTATGTATGTGTGTGTACCGTGTTCCGTCACACACACACAGACGTGGACAGAGCTGCAGATGTCTGTCTAACAAACAAGCAGTGACCCCCTGAGACTCCTCGCTGCTACGTCGGCTAATTGACTTGTTATTGATCAACTGAACGACAGTTTGATTTATGGGCAAAAGGACCCGTGGAGACAGCCACCTGGCGCAGACATGAGTGTTATGAATAGGAGGAGGAGAGGGGAGGAGGAGGAGGAGGAGGAGGAGAGGGAGGAGGGGGGAGAGGAGGGGGAGAAGGAGAGGGAAGGGACGAGGCGAAGGGGAATGGTAGAGAGGGGGCGGAGAGGAGGCTGAAGGGAAGAGGAGGAAGAGGAGGAAGAGGAGGAGGACTGACACTTTCATTTCAGTATAAAGAACTGTTCCAAGTAAACCAGTGAGACCATCAGTCTGAGATGATCAGCTTTCACCGCAGAACCTCCTCTATGGGAGAATTGTACACGTTGTTTTAATTCTAATTGTCAGGATCAGAGGAAGCAATGTTGGCTAAGTAGGATTGTTCATAGACCCCCTTGGCCCACTAGAGGTGTCATCTCTCAGGTCTCAGAACCCTTGTCTGTTGTTATACCAAGCACTGATACATACTCAACATGAATACACACACTTTCCTCACCACACAAACAAATATATCTTCTAAAGATGTCCTCTGGTGGTATTCGGAGGTGCTATCTGGCCTAAACATGAAATGTTGCATATTATCATATATTTTAAGAGGCTGTTAAAGTGTTAAAAGCTATTAGAAGCTGGTTTATCGTTGGAACAGCAATTATCCTCAACTTAATATTTTATGTTGGTGCTTTAAATGAGGAAAAACCTGAATTAACTCCCTCCCCATCCTAGGGGGTACACAGTGGTGGAAGTGTCATATTCATTACCAACCCTAACTTTGGGTAGATTAAGAAGGTTGGAGAGTAAATGCTTCTCGCCAGTTCCAAAAGGAGACCATTCTCTTCCTATAGATGAATGATATTCATGCTTCTGCTTCTCTGGTCTGGCCTCAACTATTATTATTAGTAGTAGTCAGTAGTGGTAGTAGTATTAATAGTTAATAGTTGTTATAGTGGTAGTATTAGTAGTAGTTGTAGTAGTAGTAGTAGTTAGACGTAGTAGTGGTATTAGTAGTGGTAGCAGTATTTTTAATTAATAGTAGTAGTAATATTAGTAGTATAAGTAGGTAGCAGTTAATTAATAGTAGTAGTAATATTAGTAGTAGTAGTATTAGCAGTTAATAGTAGTAGTATTCAGTAGTGGTAGTAGTATAATTAGTTACAAGTAGTAGAAGTAGTAGTAGTAGTAGTAGAAGTAGGAGTAGTAGTAGTAGTCAGACGTAGTATTAGTATTATTAGTGGTAGTAGAATTAGTAGTTAATAGTAGTCGTAGTTGTCAGTTGTATCGATAGAAAACATGGTAGTAGATTTTAGATAGTATTTAGTTAGTGGTACTAGTAGTAGAATAAGTAGTGATTACAGCACTGACAGGCAGTATCAATATAATGAATGCATTAGCATAAGCATTAGCATTAACATAATGTAACTCACTATTATTCTTTTTCTTATCATTCGCACTATTGCTATAAGCGTGTACAAGAACAAGTATCCGGTGTGGATTTCAGTGTGGGAACAAGTTGTTTCTACCCGTTTCGCCACTAATTCTGATCCATCTCTGGTTGTCGCCCCTCAAGCACAGCCCCTTAAAATAACCCGTACTGAGTCATCATCACGAACACAGATGATGCTGCTGCTTCCTGGTCTCAGTGAATCGGGAATCAACAGACAAGAAGAGAGAACAGGATTTCTGCGAGAGTGGGATAGAGAAAGAGAGAGAGAGAGAGAGAGAGAGAGAGAGAGAGAGAGAGAGAGAGAGAGAGAGAGAGAGAGAGAGAGAGAGAGTGTGTGTGTGTGTGTTTGTGTGTGTGTGTGTGTGTGTGAGATAGAGAGAGAGAGAGAGAGAGAGAGAGAGAGAGAGAGAGAGAGAGAGAGAGAAAGTGGGAGTGAGTGTGTGTGTGTGTGTGTGTGTGTGTGTGTGTGTGTGTGTGTGTGTGTGTGTGTGTGTGTGTGTGTGTGTGTGTGTGTGTGTGTGTGTGTGTGTGTGTGTGTGTGTGTTTGTCATGTGTATGTGTGTGAGAGATAGGGAAAGAGTGAAAGGCAGAGAGCGAGTTGGAGAGAGAGAGAGAGATAGTGTGTGTGTGTGTGAGAGAGAGAGAGAGAGAGAGAGAGAGAGAGAGAGAGAGAGAGAGAGAGAGAGAGAGAGAGAGAGAGAGAGAGAGAGAGAGAGAGAGAGAGGGAGAGAGAGAGAGAGAGAGAGAGAGAGAGAGAGAGAGAGAGAGAGGAAGAGAGAGAGAGAGAGAGAGAGAGGAAGAGAGAGAGAGAGAGAGAGAGACAGAGAGAGAGAGAGAGAGAGAGGACGAAGAGGGGAATAAGTGAGTGACAGGGTGTGCGTATGTCAGAGAGTGTGCGTGTGTCAGAGTGTGCGTGCGTTCGTGCATGTGTGCATGTGTGTATGTGATCATGTACATGTGCTTGTGTGTGTAAAGAAAGAAAAAAAGACAGCAAGAGAGAGAGACAGAGATGGAGAGAGAGGGAGAGAGAGAGAAAGGGAGAGAGAGAGAGAGAGAGAGAGAGAGAGAGAGAGAGAGAGAGAGAGAGAGAGAGAGAGAGAGAGAGAGAGAGAGAGAGAGAGAGAGAGAGAGGAAAACAGAGAGAGGTTATCTTGTGTCGGGGGGTGTGAGGGAGAGAGACACAGAATGGGGAAGCTCAGCTAAGGGCTGGGGACACAAAGAGGCTTTGGGCTGATTGCAGTCTGTGACAAGTCAAAGTTGGAAGAGATCAAGCCTTCCAAGCAGAACTCTGTGAGCGAAAGGTTCACAGTAAAGAAAAAAGACCATCGGAAAACTCCAGTCACACCAAAGCTTAAGGGAAAAGAAAAAGCAGGGATGAATCCTGTCGAGAGGGTTCTGTCTACACAGCCCCAAACAAGGAACAAAATGTCCCCATCACAATCTATATTTGAACAAACCGCATGGTGCGAGTGCTAAATGTTTTGGGGGTTGCATGGGATCTATTGTTGAAGAGTTCTTCATCGTTAAAACCTCTTCAAAGCCATGCTTCGGAAATGTAGGGTAAAGCAATGTGGGTCAATCCATCATCTCTGATATCCTAGCGCTGAAGTTAAAGTCGCATGGCTGCCAGACGCTCTCTCCTTGTTGATTGGTCTTCGATGGCAATTGGGGAAAGATTTTGGCTTCCTGTTTTCCAGAATTGCACAGAAGTTCTTCTGATTCCGTTTCCTTCTTCCTCCCCACAGGAGGAAGAACATCTTGGAATCACTTTGACTCGCCGGGCAAAGAACCGCGTCTTATTGACCAGGAAGTGACTGGCTCAAGGGAACCTTATGCCACGTCACTTCTGGAGGGAATCCAATCGGACAGTTTTATTGGATGAGACTTCTGTCTGGACAACGGACAGACACATAGCGTCTGTAAAGTTCACAGAGGAACTGTTTATGAGTGCAAGGGCAAGGAAAAGTCGGGTTTGTACAATAGGTCCGCTTTAATACTTCTCTATCAAGATCAGTATGTACATCGAGTGCTTGAGTGCAACACATTATGCTTAAAGTGAATTTGTTCGAATTGACCTAGTGGCCATTCGTAAACTATTTCAATCCGGAGAGATTGTTCCTTATAATGAACCCCAACATTTATTGACACATTTGGTGATCAGACACCGTCAAATTATTCTTTATGGATCCATGAAGTTTGCCGGGATATGATGTTTATTCCCTCTTGGTGACCAGACGCTGGTGGTGGTGTATCTATGGATATGACCCCCCTGATGGTGTCTAGACCTGGTGGTGGTATCAATATATATTTTTCCCCACGATTGTGTCTAGAACCTGGTGGTGGTGTGACTATGGATATGACCCCACTGATGGGGTCTAGACCCTGGTGGTTGTTGGACAATGGATACCCTGGAGTACACCTCATCTCTTTCTCCATAGACAGGAGGAGGTTAATCCCGAAGCTGGAGGTGATGTAGGAGGCCTGCAACGAGCCTTGATGAAAAAAACAGACAAGTGACAAACATGAATGAGAGATGTTTATGTAGTCTGCGTGTCGGTGGGCAATTCTAATGTTCTGAGGCATGAGGTCCTGATTGGTTGTGTTATGAAGGGGCGGGGCTTGCGATGACTAAGAATGTAACATAGAGAGACACATAGATAAACAGGAGAGGACTGTCCGTTTTCCTGATTTAACCTTTACTTTGCTGCACGCTGCTGAGGATATCCTTCTTGATTCGACTGCCTCTGTACGAGACGATTCACATTCAGGAGCGCTCGCTGCGGAGACGCAGGGAGGGTGGGGGGGGGGGGGGGGGGGCGGGACAGGGAAGAGGGAGACGATTTTATCGTCGTGTTTCAAATTCTTGCTCTCCTCACCTCTGTTCCGCTCTCTCTCTGGATTACAACTCTCGCATCTTATACCGACATCATCTTTAAACACATCCCCCCACAACCACCTCTGGCCCTCGTGCCTGCCCCGTTCACTCACTGCTGAGAGAGAGCCGACGGGCCCCGTGTCCTCCACTGCCCCCATCCTTCATCCCACGGACATGATTAGTAAATGAATACCCATGGAGGATGAGTCCAACGCAGAGCCATCCGTCAGCCACAGCTGTCAGAACCCAGCGCTCTCCATCACACCGGCCCCTCGTACCCGGCCCGCCGACGGGGAGAGCCCGTCTCCCGGTCAAACGCTCTCCTCCTCGCGGTGGGAGGACGAGGTCTCCCCTCTGCGCTGGCTAATCATAATAATAATAATCATCCATTTGATGCTTTTAATGAGGATCGTTCATTACGGGGCTGCCTCCGTGTTCCAGCCTGTGTACGAGGAGGAGAGGAGACAACGCAGAGCCACAGCCTGAGACAGATGAGCCCGGAGATCTCCTCCTGGGGCCCCCTGCCGTCCTGTTGCTGCGGTTGTTATTGTAGTTGTTGTGTTGTTGTTGTTGTTATTGATGGAGTTGTTGGCGTTGTTGTTGTTGTGGATCAGCAGTGGCCCACACACTGACACACAAACAACCACACACAGTATCTCCCAGCGCATCCCCGCACAAGCAAAAGACAAGCCTGGCACCACAATGTCCAGCTACCCAAATATTCGCTTTGTTAGCCACTCCGAGTCTTGGGAGTGCATTAATTCCTTCCGAGCCCTGCATCATACCTCCCCCGGAGGCTCTGTGCAGTTATTTTAGATTTGGATGAGTGCCCTTCCTCTTCTCTCCTCGGGTGAGTCACACAATATTGAGAACAACTTAAGCCCCGGCAACCCGAGAGCAGGCAGTTGAAACCACATTCTGACAAAGAAAAATATAAATAGGAATCAGATTACCACAGCAAACACACCCACGGTGGCGGTCAGCGAGATGCACAGGCTAGCATGGGATTCTGCCCCTCGGGCGCGTTCCTGTTTCAAGCACGGTAAGTAAAGCGGTGAGGAGATCCACAGGGCTCCGCGTCGGCGGGTCCGGATGCTGCTGCTCCTCTGTCGGTAAACCCGGTGAATGGAACCTGCAGCAGGCTCGGGCAGAGCAGCCGACACCATAGGCGGCATGTGGCTCAGGGGATAGAGTGGGTTGGCTGGTAACCGGAAGGTTGCTGGTCGCTGGTCCTAGCTAGAGTGTTGAGGTGTCCCTGAGCAAGACATCTCAGCCTTACTGCTCCCGACGAGCTTGCTGTTGCCCTGCACGGTTGACTCCGCCGTCGGTGTGTGAATGTGTGCATGAATGGATGAATGTTAGGCAATATTGGAATGCACTTTGAGTGGCCACTGGTTAGAAAAGCGCTGTATAAATGCAGTCCATTTCCCATCTACCAACACCAACAACAGCGTTAGCCTCAATCCGAGCAACAGTCCACTTAAATTCTCGTTAATTAAATATCCATTCTACTGCGTGATGATGGATCAGACCAATTCCTGGGGCCCGGAGACCTTGAGTCGACCAGGGATTAGTCTCAGCACAGAGTTAGGCATTGCTGTGTTTACGTGGTGTTTGCGTCTCAGTGTTTTTCTCCCAGCCGATGCTCCGTCCGGTGTTGGTTTACTAAGCGGAATGACCGGGCCTTCCAGTCTCATCTGTATTTGAAGTGACTGATTGAGTTTGAAGGCATTACCCAAACGAATCGCTAGGACCCGCCCACCCGCCCGCTGTAAAGTAAAGGTAATGGGAAGTACAACCCTCTGAAATGGTTGTCTTGCATCGATTGTCCTTTAAATGTCTTTCGAATTGGATTCCGGTGGTGGAAGCAATCTGAAGGGGCTTTGTGTTTCAAGGGTGCTGTATAAATAAACATACCCAACTTAAGCCCTGCACCATGTTTCTCTACGGCCGCGGCTATTTCCTCCGTGACATAATCTCTTTGCTACCGAATTTGTTGAGAATGAAACACCCCACACACGCTCGTCGACGAGTAGATCCATCCAGGGAGTTTCACTAAATAATGTTTTATTCCGATGCACTTTTACCCCCCCCGTCCACCGTGGGAAAATCTCAGCCCACGCTAACGTCATCGGAGGGTGAAAGCTGTAACCGTAGCGATGGCTCAAGCCACTAGAGGCTGCTAATTGGAAAACGCACATAGGGTAGCTTTAAAATACTAACTTGTCTGTCTGTCTGTCTGTCTGTCTGTCTGTCTGTCTGTCTGTCTGTCTGTCTGTCTGTCTGTCTGTCTGTCTGTCTGTCTGGTGAAATTCACAAGAGGGAAGGGAACCAGGCAAAGTGAATGAATGAACAAAGGAACAAACAAACAAACACATGAAGGAATGAATGGTTGATCATCACATGAGTGAAAGGTACCAGGCCAAGTGAATGAATGAATGG
Source organism: Gadus chalcogrammus (assembly GCF_026213295.1). Lineage (NCBI taxonomy): Eukaryota > Metazoa > Chordata > Actinopteri > Gadiformes > Gadidae > Gadus > Gadus chalcogrammus. The sequence continues at coordinate 9,702,312 of NC_079420.1, forward strand.
CCGAACAAACACATGAGTGAATGAATGGCCGAACAGACACATGAGTGAAGGGATGAAAAGTTCAGGTCCTGTGGATCCATGTGGGAGTGTTCTTAAGCGGCCCTAACTTTCTGTATTTCCCCTCGTGGCTCCAGAGCACTCCAGGCTCGGTCCTCCTCCATCCGTGTAATGAGCTAATCATAGCTCTGAGAACCAGGGAGGGAGGGAGAGAGGGAGAGAGGGAGGGAGAGAGAGAGAGAGAGAGAGAGAGGGAGGGAGGGAGGGAGGGAGGGAGGGAGGGCAGCGAGACACAGAGAGAGAGAGAGAGAGAGAGAGAGAGAGAGAGAGAGAGAGAGAGAGAGAGAGAGAGAGAGAGAGACTGAAAGGGGGGAGATAGAGAGCGGGGAAGAGAGAGAGACTGACAGAGAGAGGGAGAGTCAGAGGAGAAGAGAGAGGTGGGGGTTGATGGAGAGAGAAAGACAGACGGGGTGGAGAGAATGACAGAGAGAAAGAGAAAAAAGCCAGGCAGAGGGAGAGCGAAAGAGAGAGCAAGAGAGAGAGAGAGAGAGAGAAGGAGAGAGAGAGAGAGAGAGAGAGGGAGAGAGGGGGAGAGAGAAAATGTCGCCCTGTGGGTACGTCAAGGAGGGGCGAGAGGAAAAAGTGCACTTTTGTTTTATTTCCGTCTTTCTTTGTCAGCCTCTCGCTGTCCCTCGGTGATGACTTCCTGCCAAAGACAGTCTTCTGCTTCCTGCGCAGCGCCAGAGATCTGCAGATTATTATTTTCCTGCTCCCTCCGACGCAGAGGGAGTCTGCCGGGGGAAATGTCAGGGGGGGCCGTGCCCTTTGCGACACCAGCGAGGTGACAGCGATCAGAGGGTGGGCCATGCGGGGGAGACGGCCCACACGCTCGCACCAGACAGATCCACACTCACCCGTCTCCCACACTCCACTCAGCGCATAACTTAAAGGAGTGGGAGGGAGAGACACATTGCGTCGCTAGTGGTTAGTGTTAGTATGTGCGTGTGTGTATGTGCGTGTGTGTATGTGTGTGTGTGTGTGTGTGTGTGTGTGTGTGTGTGTGTGTGTGTGTGTGTGTGTGTGTGTGTGTGTGTGTGTGTGTGTGCATCGGTGCGTGCCTGTGTATACTTGTGTGTGCGGGCAGGCCTGCATGCGTGTGTGTTGACTTGCACGTGTGCACATGCATGTGTGTGTGTGTGTGTGTGTGTGTGTGTGTGTGTGTGTGTGTGGATGCACATGCACGTATGCCTGTGTTTGACTGTGTCACGTGGGCGGCTGCGTTAATTGGTCCATTTACTCAAGAATAAAAACATTGCATCACACCCTCTCAACAGCACTCACCGACCTGCTGTACGCGGTCACGTGAAGACGAGGAAGGACCTCTGAGGCGTTCAGTCGGCCAGGATTTGTAGTTCCTGGATGTGAATACATTAGGCGATGGACTGAATAGTTAAAGACCACTTCGGGGCGGGGGGGGGGGGGGCTGGATGGAGAGGATACAGCATTACATCACTGCAGTGCTGCAGAGATTTGCCTTAAGACAGGGAGTGAGGGAAAACACAATCCCAGCCCTGAAGAGGAGCTGCTTGCGTCTTCAGCACGCGGCGAGATTACAAATAAACACGGCAGGCGGGATCCGGCGGTATTGATACACTTCAGCCTCCGCGGCGACGCGGCGGTGAGCTGAAGAGCGCTCTGAATGAGTAAATAAGGTCCTAGCTCCGCCGGGAGTCGGGGGAGAGGAACGGGCCTGTTGGTCGTACCAATGAGTCACCGAAGAATGATTCCGCTCATGCTCTCTCTCTATTCCCACGATCCCGTCGGCATCTCTGCCGTTCGACGTCCCGAAGGCTGCAGTTCACGCTCGTACACACAGGTGCCGTCCCTTTCCTTTCCACTGAGAGTCGGTTTCACTCAGCCCTTGTGTCTCTGCAATGGGACTATGGAACATGGACGTTTTTAAACTCCCTCGAGAGTATTACCTCGTCTCTATCAACGTTTACATATGTTTTTGCGTCTACATTTCTGCTACTCAGATGTATGAATGTTGGGACGCCCTGGCTTTGCCGTGCCGTGAGCGTTACGCCTCCTCCTCTCTCCCCCTGTATGTTGCTCTTGAGCACTATACGTCTTGTTGCATATTGTTTGGTCACGTCTTGTCCTGTGCACTTTGACCTGCAGGAGGAGCTAGAGAGTTCCTGTGCTAATGGGGGAATTGAAGCCATCCGTGTTTATGGTTCCCGGGGATATAGCCGTTGCCCTGTGGCCTCATTCGGTCTCTCCCTCTGATCTGCTCTTGCCTGATGCTTTTGAGGGCTGGTTGCTGCAGATCGCAATGTTTTTTTCGTTGTGAATTACACGTGTTTTTTTTTATTGACTGAAGTCATTAAATTAGATACGATTATTTTAATTAACATTTCAACGCTGTCTGTCTCCCTATGTCCAACGCCCTTGAGCCAAGGCATCTGCGTCAAAGTATATTTTCTCTTTATATTTTCAATTTGCCTCTTTTTTTATTCTACCACTGATCTATAATTGCTACTGTGGCTCCCAAATGTCCTGCCGGGAGTATTGTCGTATCTTTTTTATCTTATCTTATATTTTGCAAATGATGATGAGTGACTGATAGCGTGTCGACTGAAGACATCCTCTTCATCCACCCCTTGGGTGTATACAGACTTCTCCTGATCCCCACTCATTACTCCTTTGCTACAATGCTCACACCATTTATCTCCTCTTGGTATTCTTGTATTCTTAAAGGGTAAGTCAACACCCAAATCAATAGTTTCAGTTGAATATGGATCCATTTGTGTCCCATGAAGTGTGACATTTCGCTGGTACCTCTGACTGAATTGTATAATGTTGTTGAATGGGTAAAATGATGTGTAAAACACAAGACGTCTGCGACCTGTCGTTTTCTATTGGCTCCTCACCTTTGCTCACGCCACTGTGACGTGGGATTTAAACTACATTAACCAAGCCCCTCGCATTTCGCCCGATGGAACATGATGCGTCCGTCTTTTTCTGAAAACCTTTACAACTGTAAAAACTGACAGCACGGATCGCATTGGTTTAAACTCGCAGGGGAATACTCTGCTTAAACCAGGTTTTTTTTTACTTTGCCTTTCATTTCCAAAACGTTCCATGCAACCACCCATCCGAAACCATTCCCGCCGTACAAGCACCCAGACAGCTAAACCAACATGCGAGAAACAGCTCATGATCACAAAGGGCAACAAAGAAGAGTCAATTCACGGCGAGGCGTCTCAGAAGCGAGCTGCAGCACTCTGTATGCAAAAGAACCTTGCCGCTACAGAGACTGCCGCCGCCGCCGCCGCTGCTGACGGAGTATATTTCTCATTTAATTTCCTTGTTCACGGCCAGATAAGAGCAGAGAGCGGCAACGACTGAATAGAGTGGCGGCGAGAGGGGAGCCCGGCTTTGTGGAGGCGACGGAGGTGTCCGTACAATGCGGCGCGATAAGGGAAAGCAACGGGTGTAGCGAGCCAAAAGATACACAGATGCCCGGAGTCAAAGCAGCAAATTAAAAAGCACACACACACACCCTCCAGGACCCGCACACACATGCATGCACTCACACGCATACACACACACACACACGCAAAGATAGAATCTAGTCAATGCACCTGTTGTGGCTAGCCCATCCCCTTGATGTATCAACTCACTTATTTTCTACAAACGATTCCTGTCTTTTTCTCCATCTCTCTCTCACTCTCTCTCTCTTTCTCTTATTTTTCCATTTGATATTTTTTGGATGCAGACAAAACAAATGAGTCCCAGCATGACCAAATCGACAGAGGACAGCAATGTGTCCTCTCTGCCACGTCCTCCACTATCCCTGCGTCCCTTTGTTTGCTTTATCAGATTCTAAAGAAGTAAACTGTCTTTGAACTTGTTTCTGCTTCTATTCGAAAAAAAACAATGAAACGGCCTGCACCCGGTTTCTCTCTGCTCGCCAGTCGGTCCTCGCAGACCATCGGCAGGCCTCGGGTCTCCCTGGCCCTGGCTAACCCTGTTCAAAAGCGCGTTAAAACAAGTCAGAAGGTGTCCTGTGGTTATGAGACAGAGGGAGGCACTGTGAATGCACCGGGGAGTGTTGACTTGCCCTTTCTCACTGTCATTAAGCGCAAAGGTTTTCACAAAGCAGAGACAAGACGACGCCAAAATGTATTGTCAGGGTTTGTCGGATGGAAGAGGACAGTGGGATCCCGTTGTGTGACCCCTCTGTTATAATGTCCTTTTGGAACAAAAAAACATGGACGCCTCCCTCAGTGGACGCAAGCCTCGCTGTTCCTGAGGCAGACAATGCATCCTGGGCACAAGGAAACCGTTTAGGGACAATGCCTGCGGAAAAACTTTACAGTATTGGAGTTCACTCCAGAAGAGTGGACCTCCATCATTTATGACTGAAGTGAGAGTTGTTAGCCTGGTGAACTTTGGGGTTTGTCTTCAAAACTTTTCCCTACTGCTCAGGCTTGAGGCTTGAGCCCCTAGCCCCAGCGGTGGCGCGATGAAGCAGCGAGGCGGCATCGGGGACACGGCTGAGCTGCTCACCGCATTAAAGTCGACGTCGACTGTTGATGATCCGACCAATCACAGCCCTCAGACTTCATAGCCATCCACCTTACTTATGTTTGGCCCAACGGCGGCGTAGTCTATAAATGTATCGGTAGACCACTTCCTGTTCGAACGCACTTCTGTACCCAAGTCCGTTCTGTTACCCGAGTCACTTCTGTCACTCAGAGAGCAAGAACCAAGGTGGCCGCCGGGTGAACAAGGCCCGTGTCCATCTAGTGGTGGGCGGGGCCATCTTGTGGTGGGCGGGGCTTGGTCCCACAAGACAGAACTGGATCCGTTCATTCGAGGCCGGCGGCCATCTTGCCTCCTCCCTTTGATGAGTTTGGGTCAGCAGCAAGCCCGGTCAAAGCCCATACTTTCATCTGTAGCTGCTGGATTGGAAATAAATAAATAAGGGTTCAAAAGTCAAAGAAGTTAACCACGTCTTTATCCCAATTTCCCTTTGACTTCTGCTAGCCCTTCTAACCCTGTCATCCACACACTGCCGGCCGCCGCTGGGTCCGAAATAACCAAGAGTGAGCTTAAAGAAATGTGATGAAACCGTCCTCGTCTTCCGGCCGCTACACAGGCGGCCCGTCACTTTGAGGTGTGAATTCTAAATTATTTTAATAGCTTCAAACGCAGGCCATTGGCCAGCCTCCCCGGCCTTCTCCCATGTCTCGGACCTTTCATCCCTCCCTGCTCCCAGTTTTGCCGCCTCAGATCTCTCTGCAGGACTAGTCTGCTGCTCTTAGGTCTGGGATCAAAACGAGAGCAGAGAGAGAGAGAGAGAGCGGGAGAGTGCTGCGGTCTGGCCTTTGACGCAAGGAGCAGTGGGTTAGGAGAGGAGATCAGCAGGAGTTTCTCCAGTCATGCTATAGAAGACGCACCTTCCTAGAGGGTTCAGCTGGCGCTCGCCCATCTTTTCAAGGTTTCTCGCCGATATACTGCTTCTGGGGGTGAGGTCACGGGGGTGGTCTTCTGTTTGAAAAGGGCTCATGAGTAAAGTTGTTGACTTGGATGAATAATGGACGGTCTGGTCCCCGCAGACCTCAGCAGACCAGGCTTTAGGGAACGCAGCAGAGAGGCCCGGGAGATGGAACCGATAACCTGGCCGACGCACACACACATGCACCAACATGCACACCCACAAGTGCCTACACACACAATGAACACACGCATGCATACTAACACACATACACATACACAACTGCAGACACACACACACACACACACACACACACACACACACACACACACACACACACACACACACACACACACACACACACACACACACACACACGGCAGGAAATGTGAGTTTCCATGTTTTGTTTGTATGATTGTTGAAGGCCTATATATGTTTGTCCTTTTATATTTTGATTCTAAGTTTATGCATTTTACTATTTGGGTTCATGTTCATTCAATGGATATCATAGATGGTTAATCTTTTCTATGTAAAAAAAATGGAGGGAGATCTAAGAGGCAGAGAGAGAGAGAGGGGGGGGGGGTGTGCTGTGGCATATTATTCAGGGCCACTGTGAAACTATCTTATGAGATTTCAAACTCCATCTCTCTTTTGTTCTCCGTCTTTATCCTTTCGTGGCATCTGTGTGTCTTTCTCTCTCTCCTCAGCGGCTCACTGGTGCCTCGCGTCTGGTGCCTCCCTGTGCCGTCACCGCTCACCCAAAAGCATTAACCTGTCACCCGAGTTACAAATGTTCCGACTGAATTATGTAAACCGCGGAGAAATAAAGCCACAAAAAGCGTCACGTTCTCCCTTCATTTCATTATGCATTACGTCCCCGGTTCGAGCTGAGTGAAGAATGACTCATCCAACTGGAAGCTAGACCCTGCAACATGCAGGGCAAATGCATCAGGTTGGCCATCTCCAGAATATACTTGAAAATGTTAATTGCAGTAAATGAGGTCGAAGCATAGGTGCGCACGCAGAAACACGCGGCTCACATGCAGCAGGATACCATTAGTCATCAAATAAACGCAGTGCTTCCACATTCCGCCTCCTTTCATCCCGACATCCCGACGGCGCAACAGCTCCCCCATGTGGCCGAGCTGCGAACTATATGAAACGCCCTGTCTCACACAGACTATATTGTCCTCGGAAAGCAATCAAACACACACGCACGCACAAAAGCACACACACAAAAACACATAGTCCTCAACAAAAAAGCACACGCACATTCTCAAACGCACACCAACACACATACAGTCCTCAAAAAAAACATACACAAACGCATGCACACACAGGTCCACGTGCACGCACACAGATACAAGTGCAAGCACCCACACACACACACACACAAACTCCGCTCAGAATAGGCCCTATCTCTACGACACATACACATATGTGCGTTATGCCCGGTATTGCAAGTGGCCTATCAGAGGACATCCTTTACCTGCTCTCTAATGGGATGAGGACACTGGCATCGAAGCGCACGCTGGCACCAGACGCCGCGGTGTACGGCGCCGGCGGAAAAGACTGAAATTGCGTGACGGCGCCGCTCAGATGATTGATGGCTCCTCCGCCATCAACGCTCTTTTGACAATCTGCTTTCCTCTCTCTGTCTTTCGTCACCACCTGTCTCCCCAGTTTATCACATCCTTCATGTTGGATTTGTTTTCCCTGCTAGATTAAAAACGTCCTTCCTCACTCTTTGTCCCTTCATGCGGTTGTCATGGAATTTTATTGGAATCTTCTCAAAGATCAGGCGGTTGAACTCTGAGGCTGAGACGTTCTTTAGACTCCATCCACTGCAAACGCTCACTGTTTGCTCCGGTATTACCAGGGAGGCAGCTATCACTTCTGTTTGTGATGGTGGCACTGGCACCCATTGCAGGCGGTCTCTCTCCCCCTTGTCGCAGGAAACCACTACGAACCACAACACATTAATCACCTCCTGCTGGCACAGCAACGCGCCCTTAGGGGTCAGAGGTCAGCACACAGTCTGCCGAATGAATAGATCAGTTAGGACATACGCCGTAGGTAAGCACTTATGTTGATGCTTCGAGGGCCCTGACTCAACATGACCTTCAAGCACACTGTGCTCATTTATAGAGCAATTAAGTTCTACCTGATTGGTCCAATGAAAACCAGACTGAAAATCCTCAGTGGATTTAATAGTAAACTCATTAGCAGGATCCAACAGGGTGGAACTGCCTTTTAATTAGAGCAACACCTAATTATCGCCCAATTAACAGTCAGAGTGTGCAGAGTTTGTAGCGTGTAGAGCACCGTTTAGTGGGCGAGCGAACACTGGGAGTCCGATTGCCTCAAAGCAGACAGAGATATTAGAAGTCACAATGTGTAAGATTGACCCCCTGCCAGTCAGCATGCGGGAGACTTCCAGATCAAAGGAACTCAATAACAAGAGTGCTGTCCGCCTTGAATGACTGTGAAACCAGCTAGTGTAGCTCGGCTGGCTGGCTGGCTGAATCCGAGGGGTTTGAGAGTAGCGATAGCACAATTCTTGTAAACTAAGAGAGAGGTGTATATATATATATATATGAATGGTATAGATATGCATGTAAATAAATGTATATTTATATCACTTATAGGATGTATATTACCGCTAACATTATTGGAATCACTATTGATGAGCATTGATTAAAGAGAGGTCCAGTGTGTGTATGTGTGTGTGTGAGTGTGTGTGTGTAAAGAAGACGCACAACTCTTTGAAACGAACCAATACACTTTATGTTTCCAATGGGCTCATCATGCGGCCCCTTGCAGTATGACTTCCATCCCTATTGATATTACAAATCAGCGATGCACCCTGAAGTGGTTGGGGGCGGCATTTGGCTCAGGAGGCAGAGCGGGTTGGATGGTAACCGGAAGGTTGCTGGCTCGATCCCGGGCTTCTCCTCGCGTGTCGAGGTGTCCCTGAGCAAGGCACCTCCCCTTTGACGGCCCCGGACGAGCTGGCTGTCGCCTTGCGTGGTTGACTCCACCATCGGTGTGTATGAATGGGTGAATGTGAGGCAATATTGTAAAGCTCTTTGAGGGGCCACTTGATCGAAAATGCAGGCCAGTTAAGTGTGTATGTCCCACACCAGACACGCACCCATGCCCACTCTGAGAGCACCGGGTATCGCGAGCAGAGCAAGGTTCCAAAGCTCATTAAGGACTTGCTGGAAACGGTGTGAAATGTCCGGGATGACGCGACACCGTGTTCATTCATTAATGAGGAATACTTGGGTAAAAACGAGCCATTTTCCTGACAATCCCGGGAACGTTTTACATGCTGCGACCCCGCAAACTGTCGCTCATTAAAAACCACCTCTCTGTGAAAAACGTTCCTCTTTGTCGCCGCCTCCGCGGCGTTCCGGGATTCGTCCTGTGCGTCTGATTTGGATGGATTGTTGCCGAGTGTGACTCCAGCCCACCCTGGGAGCAGCTGTGTATTAGCACTGATCACTCTCCTCCCGTCACCTAGCAACAAAGCACCGGCCTTCTCATACTCGAACCAAAAACCCCTCTCAAACCCTGTTGTGCTGTTCTGCCAGCACTGTACCCAGGCTCACCCGCAGGATAATCTCCAGTGCGTCACACACGTCCTGCTGGTGGTCAGCTAATCTACGAGTCGATTGGTCAAACCAGTAGCGGCAGTAGCTCAGGAGGTGGAGCGGGTTCAGCCCCCCGGCTCCTCCTAGCTGGGTGTCGAGGTGTCCCTGAGCAGCCAAGACGCCTCATCCTGACTGCTCCCAAAATGCTGGCTGTCGCCATGCGTCGTTGGTGTGTGAATGTTTTCATGAACCGTTGTAAGGCACTTTGGATAAAAGCGTCTGATAAAAATCCCGTAAATGAAGTTGAGGTGATTGGTCTAACCGTCCCGGGCCAATCATTCCTCCGTCGTCGTGGTTACACCACCTTCAGGCTACTGACACCGCCCTCCTGGGCTTGAAGTGCCCCGCCCTCCTGGTGTCGGTCGACGGTTCTGAGAGGCTGCGGGAGACGGGGGCGGCGTTCTGCGGGGACAGGACGCACCTCAACAGGTCGGGCAGGGGGTCCGGCACGACGACCTGCTCCACCAGGAAGACCACTGGCTGGACGACCAATAGGAGGGCCCAGCCCAGCGCGCCCAGCCAATAGGAGGAGCCCAGGGCCGAGAGGTCGTGCCTTATCTCCTCTTGGTGCTGACGGGTGAAGAGCGCCCAGCTGAGGAGGAAGAAGAAGCCTGCAGAAGAGGGAGAAAAGGTTGAGGTTCTTGTATTTATTCCTTCATTCACTCATACATATTTAATCAAATTATATGATGTAATCCTCATGAAATGAATGCAGTTGTATTATGCTTTTTTTTTGTTTATTGTGCATAGGCAGAAATTCAAAGGTTGGGTCACCCAGAATACACATAGGGATCTCTCTCTCTCTCTCTCTCTCTCTCTCTCTCTCTCTCTCTCTCTCTCTCTCTCTCTCTCTCTCTCTCTCTCTATCTCTCTCTCTCTCTCTCTCTCTCTCTCTCTCTCTCTCTCTCTCTCTCTCTCTCTCTCTCTCTCTCTCTCTCCCAATTATCTATCTTTATTCACAATCTACCCAATACCCATCTATCTATCTATCCATCAACTTAGCTCAGGGGATCTGTGTGAGTTTCACAGAGTGCTACTTAGTAGACCGATCCGTTCAAAGATAACAGTTTAACTTCAACTGTGGGATTAATAAAGCACAGAGTCACCTTATCAACCAACTCACCTGTGGGGACCAGAGTGAGGAGCAGCAGGGTGGTGGGGTAGAGGGTCTGCCCCGCCATGAGCAGAGACCGGGTGTTGGAGTAGGAGTGCACCGTCCTTGATGACCAGCAGAGGGCGAACACGAGGCACAGCGCCACCGAGCTCACGGCCATCAGGGAGGACAGAAAACCGAACACTTGTTGCGCCTCCTGGGCTGAAGGGCGGGGGAGAGGCCAAGGACACATGCGCAAACACACACACGCACAAGCAAATGCACGCACACGCGGAAACACAGAAAGGTACGAAAGCGAGCAAGTGAGCGAGACAGAATGTGAGAGAGAATTTATAGTTGGCCTGCTGCTACAACCATTGAATGTATCATCGTAGTAGAACAGTAGCAGCATAAGTATAATATACCCTCATTCAGGGTAGAATACAAACTGCTAGAATGTTCCTCAGGAAAAATAGGTAGGCCTACTATACTCTCAAACACAGCTCATGCTTAAAACCTTCAACAAAAACAAAGGATCGAGACCTAAAGAGACCGTTGTGTTGTGCAATAGCCAGCATAGCTATGATACACACAAACACTGAGCATTAAAGCGCACAACATGCCTGGTCATGTTAGGTGGTAAAACAAAAATGAAACCCGACCCATCATAGCCTGGAGATAAGGAACACAGCCAAGGCCAAGTGAGCGGAGACAAACATTGTCTGAACACCGGTTACACTAGAAGATCCCCGGCCCAGGTAAACACATGAATGACCTTTCCTCAGTGAGAGGACGTCAGGGCACAGCTTCCCTCTGCACACACTCAGTCATCCAGCAAGTCATCCTGGATCAACGTCAAGCACGCTCTCATTCCCCTCACCCCTGAAGAGGAGGCCCTCCACGCTCGCCTCCTCCGTCTGGGGCTGTCCGGTGTGGTTCTGCTCCATCCACAGCCCCCCCCCTGCGAGCCAGTAGGGGGTCCACACGGCGTAGCACACACACAGGCAGCCCGCCAGGCCCACACACGACTCGGCCAGCCGGAACCGGTCGGTGGAGTCCTCCAGCCGCTCAGACAGCTTCATGCTAGGGACAGAACATATGGATGAGCGTAACGTCACGTTGGTTCACGGGACAATCTGCCCCCTCCCACCAGCAGAATGTAGGAGAGGTTAACGTCGCCCTGTGGGTTTGATGATTGTGTCGGGGAGGCAAGTGGCTCAGAAGGATCGGCTGGTCACCGGAAGGTTGCTTGTTCGATCCCCGGCTCCTTCTAGTCGAGTGTCGAGGTGTCCATGAGCAAGACGCCTCACCCTAGCTGCCCCCGACGAGCTGGTTGTCGCCTTGCATGGTTGAATCCGCCGTCAGTGTGTGATTGTGTGAATGTTTGCATGAATGGGTGAGTGACAATTGTAGAGTGCTTTGAGTGGCCACTGGTTAGAAAAAGCGCTATATAAATGCAGTCCATTTTCCATTGTTGAAAACATTTCTAATTTAGGCCTATATAAGACATAAACAGGCAAGTTCAAAGAATGTCAAGCGCTTTAGCATATCCTCAGGTTCACTGTCATGTTTCTGAACTTTTAATTGAAAGGTACAGACACGTTAATTCCCAGAAGGGATGGGTAAATTGTCTCAGTGAACTGTTGCAATAGGATCAATTTGAAATTGCCACAAGCCTACCTTTCAGAGCTGCCGACGACCAAGGTAACAAAAAGTTATGAGGAGCAGAAAAAGAGGACGCCTTCAGTTCAGTTCAGTGGAACCTGAATGCAGAACCATACCGGATGTGAGAGAGCAAAAGGAGAAGAGAATAGAGAAGGCTAGCAAAGACTACTGTAGACACACGAGAGGAAGCCCAACACTGAGACACGCCGGGACTGGTACTAGGTAGAACGTGTTGACGCTCGGTCCTCCTACACACACACAGGTTATCTGAGGCGGAAAAGCACAGAGCCTGTCCATGTAACTCCTCCCCATTCGCAACAGGGAAACTCCCCCTCCCTCTGGTGGAATAGCCTTTGAATGGCTCACTAAAGTGGCTAATCTTCTCAGAGCCGAAAGTGAAAGCTACTCCAATAGACCGTTAAATACAAAACTGATTTACAATCATAAGGAAAGTGAAAATCAAGAACCCAACCGTGTATTTGCATAGCCAAACACAGTTTAACTCTCAAAGGGATTCACAGAGATCATTGTGAATCTCAATGCATAGATTGCTGAAACTGCATATATATCGATGTGGCAGAGCATTTTTCCTTTTGTAGGAGCGACCGTATGTAGACTCGTAGACTTGGTCGATTCAGACAGGGTTTCTGAACCACGGTGGAATCAATGATCCCCCAACCATAGGGGGCTGTCATGGCGTGCTATACAGCAGAAATTATTGAACAGCATTTCCCCCCCATCTGTGTCTGAGGAAATGTATAGGACAGTGTTGATCCACCTTTGGGACACATATAAAAACTCTGTGACTTGCTCAGCCAACATAGTATTATCGCTTCTTGTTTAAAAAAGAATGTCGCTTGTGGCCTTCCACTGTGTTAACCCTTGATGTTTTGAATTAATTTGTGTTTGCTAGATAAACACACTCGGAGCATATGCAGCGTTGAAGCCCATGCCTTTCCAGTGTTTTCCACTGGCCATGGCCTACCTGCAGTAATCACTATGCATAAAAAGGGTGTTGGCACTCTTTGCTCAGTTCCAAACTGTTTGCATATGAGGTGCTCTGGCAAAAGGTCTTGATGATCATCTGAAATCAGCCAAGCTACATACAAACACATCATGTGCAGCGACACCTAATCAGCAGAATCCAAATGGTGAGGTTTCAAAATCCTGGAGGACCTTCTGCCCCTGATAACCAACCAGTCTGAAGATACAAAGCAGGAAGCAGGAGGGTGGAACTCATGAACTCATCAGTGTTACGCCAATCTGACAAGCGGATCCTCCTTAACGGACACCTCCCCAAGGGTCACTATTGTATAAGGGTTCAATGCTAGCTCCGTCCTGCTTTTATCGTTCGCAGAAGTTCAAAAAGAGATCAGAACACTTCAGTGAAGTTCACAATGGTCTACAGACACTGAGTGGTGGTCACCTTGTTAGGTATATTACTTTATTGTATGTTGTACGTCCTGGCACTTAAAAATGTTACTTGGCATTGTGTAGCATCTTATCCTAGCTATCTTTGTTGTATACAGGGAATGGGTTACCTAACGATTGTTAGTGTTTGACACTTACTGTACCTACAGCGATATATTGTTTCTCTTTTTCCGACAAATGTACTTATTCTAAGTCACTTTGGACAAAAGCGTCTGCTAAATGCCCTAAATGCTAACGTAAAATACTACCTTATCGCTGTTGCAAATATCTGGGGTCCCCTCAATACTTTCCTAATTCTCGAGCTAAGGCTTGATCCCTTGAGCTTCAAGCCTTGGCAGTAGCGTGATAAAGGAGATAGAGGGAAACATCTGGACGTTTAGCAGGAAGCAAGAGTAGAAATTCAACAGGATGTGGAATTGTCGGTTACGATTGGGCCGGTGATCTCCGAAACCACTGATCTTCAGCGAGAACGGCCGCGGGGAAACAAAAGAAAAGCCGCTCTGTGGCTGTAAATATCTGGTTTTATTGCAGGACGACAGCTTCGATAGTAATTAAAGTGCACACGAGATAACATAACAAAGCGACACTCATGGAATCATGAGTACAAGATACAACTAAGTTTGGTCAATTCACATTTGGCATTTTCATTTTTTAAGTAAATAAGGCATCTAAAATATAGTTAAAAAAAAGTAATCACCATTTTTCTCATCATCTTCTCAGAGAGATTTGTACTTGGCCCTCGTGTTTTGAATCATGAATCAGAAACAAAGGCGGGCAGGCCAGGTGTCCATCCCGCCGGGCCCCGTCCCCACCCTACTTCTTCACCCTCCGTAACAGATCCGTGAACACTTCCAACACCCCTGGGTCCTCCCCGTCACACAGCTCTGGAGTATTCTTCTCCAGCCAATCAGAGGAGCGGATCTGCTGCCTCAGAACGCCCATCAGCGAGTCCAGACTTTCGGTTGGCTTGGACGACTGGCAGTCCACCACCACAAACTCCTCAGCGTCCAATGGTGTGCCAG